>NW_012107153.1:1840762-1869754 GCF_000951045.1 Mandrillus leucophaeus
AACCTGACATATATGAATGCGATGACTTTCTCTGTGAGCTGAGATCACACTGTTGCACCCCAGCCTGGTTACAGATCAAGATTCTGTCTCAAAAAAAAAAAAAAAAAAAAAAAAGTCATACAAAGGTTTTGTTCTTTGGTAGAGAAATGATGTGGGGAACAGGGATTCTGAGGCAGGGAGACCACTGACAATCTAACAGGTGCAAAATACTGTTAGGTGCTTGGAGAGGTTACGAGATAAAAATACCCTTTTCCTGTTTTCAAGAGCTCTGGGCTTAGTAGGAGAAACAGATATGTAAACAGCTAACTCTTATACTAGCAAAAATGTAAGAAGGGCTCTAAGAGAGTTACATGCAAAGAGAAGGGGTTGGAGTGATTAACTGAGCATACGGACACTTCATTCCATGCCCCATAAGCGAAAAAATTAAAGTCCTTCCTAGGTCCTTAAAGAAGGCAAGTGATTCTAATTCAGTTGTTTAACAAGGGTAAACATAAAGACACTAATCTTCTTGGCTTGCCTTGGAATAGGAAGGTTCGGATGGATCACCGTCTCCTTAAGGCTGCTGCAGCAGCAAGTTACTGGCACTGGTTTCCTGCAGCTCTTTTGCTTGCTCTCTCTCCCTCACTTGTCTGCTCCCGTGGAGTTAGAGGGGGGTGTACCACAGCTGGGGGCAATGAAAGTGAGGAACACCAAGAGAGTAGACGTTTGGAACAGCAGCCCTAGGGCACCCGGGAAATATTTTTCCCCACATGTGGTCCTTTCAAATTCCCTGTACTGTAGACAGTACTTTGATTTAAAATGCAGTTTGCTTTTTTCTTGCCTTCCCTGTTTGTTCAATGTATTTTTACTCCTGATTTCTATTTCTCTGTATACATATTTCTTTTTCATTGATGACTTTTTAGTGTGAATTTGTTTCAATAAGAAGTTTCTTTCTGCTTCCGCTTTTCCCATCATTCAGCAAATTATATGAACAGATTTTTTACGGATTTTAGATGCCACTACCACCTCTCCCTCCAATACGCTGTTCTCAGCCTCTTATTAGCACATTATCTCTTTACTCTGCTAATTAAACATCTGGATGTGCTGAAAAGCTGGCTAAAATATCAGGCTGATTAAAAGAGTTCTCTGATGTCTGGAATTGGTGCATAATGCACTAAACAATGAAAAACTGCTTTTCAAATGGGCAGTCACTTTCACGTTTTTATTGAATAGTGAATTTGTTATTATTGAGCTAATATATGTGGAAGTATCTAGTGTCATGCCTGGCAAATATTAATGAATGCATTAGTAATAATCACATTGGGCAGTCACAGGTTTCAACCTGTCAACCACAAAATTGCGACTTATTTTTGAAAATAAATAGATTTTAAATAAATACTAACGCCAAAAACGATCTTAAAAAAAAACTAAGAAAATCTAAACATAGAACCAATTCATAACTGGGACTCACATTGTCATCTAGTAATGTTCTATACATTCCAAGCTAAAGTTTCATATTTAATAATTGCCTATTATGTAGGGCTGACCCTTTAAGACCTCTGTTTTCTGAGACAACAGCAAGGCTCCTGTTGAGTCTAGAAAGACCTCAGGCAAGCAGACCAATAATGGCATGCAAACCCCATATTATAATTTGTAGGTAAGTCCAGTTCATGGGCAAAGATGAACTTACCAATTATCACATTGGCTAACACCCCATATAGTATGTCTAGACTGTTGCAAAGAAGTGCAAATGACAATCACGCTGAATATGTGCTTTGTTTTTTGGCTATCAACAGTTTTTTTTTTCTAATTGTTCAGAATTGGAAGCTATGGCACCCTACTGACAGCCAAGCTCAGCGTGGCAGATATGGGCATGTCAAATATTAACTGATTTTTACTTTTAGGGCCTGTTCTCTTCAAAGGAATAAAAATACTAGGTAGCTAAAAAAGAGGGAGGTTACACTGTCTTGAAGGACTATCTATGGCATTCATTGATCCTAGCTTTGCCAACCAGTTTGGGACTTTGCCAGTTGGCTCAATTGGTGCTGATGAAGCACTGGTTTCTTTGCTTTGTGATCAAGTCATCACTAGTAAACTTTTGCCTACTAATTGTATGCCCGTGGCTGAAAGGGGAAATGGATGAAGGAATATGAGTGATACAGGGGAAACCTGTATTACTTTCTAATCCTGAAAAATGAATTTACAAATATATATGGTTTAGAGACAGCACTTGTATTATCACCTTGATAATAATGGGCAGTTAATTCATGGTAGGTTATACAAAGGGATTTGAAAACACGTATATATTAGTTAATATTTGCCAGGTGCTAGGTACATCCACGTGTATTATCTCAACAAATCCCTTCAACAAGCTTGTTAGGTTGATATTCTCATCCCTATTTTACACATGAAGAAGGGGAGGCTAGATGTAGTTGCAGTGGGAAGTAACCTGGGAGTCATATTAACACCTAGTGTTATGCATGCAAATCACACATTCAACATCATCATCTAAACAGTGTGTACTACTAGTACTGATCTAGGCTGTAGGACTTCCAAGTGCATGACTATATACGTAGGCATTTAGAGCACATGAATTGGTTAAGGTAAAACAAAACAAAACAAAAAGAGACTACATTGGCTCTATTTATTTATTTATTTATTTATTTATTTATTTATTTATTTTTGTGAGAGACTTCTGCTCAGTTGCCCAGGCTGGAGTGCATTGGCATGATCTCTGCTCACTGCAACCTCTGCATCCTGGGTTCAAGCAATTCTCCTGCCTCAGCCTCGCAGGTAGCTGGGATTACAGACACCTGCTACCATGCCCAGCTAATTTTTTGTATTTTTAGTAGAGATGGGGTTTCACCATGTTGGCCAGGCTGGTCTTGAATTCCTGGCCTCAGGTGATCCACCCGCCCTGGCCTCCCAAACTGTTGGGATTACAGGCATAAGCCACCGGGACAGCCCTACTTTGGCTCTAATCTTCATTTGTCACTTACAGTCTGTACGATCCCGGACAAGTCAGTTCCTCATTTGTAAGATGTAAATAACAATAATACTCACTCTATAGGTTGTTGTAAGTATCACATGCTATAATAAAGATGAGATTGGGTGCATTCAGGGTGGTATAGCCATAGACTGGAGAACATTAGGCTAAGTGAAATAAGTCAGTCATAGAAGGAAAAATACTCCATGACTGCTCTTATATGAGGCGTCTAAGATAGTTCAACATATAGAAGTAGACGACAGAATGGTGGTTACTTGGGGATTCGTTATGGGGGTATAGGGAGTTGTTTAATGGGTATAAAGTCACAGTTATAAGATGAGCAAGTCTGCGTACAACATAGTACTTATAGTTAATAATGAGGTACTGTGCATTTAACAATTTTTTAAGACGGTAAACCTAATGTTAAGGGTTCTTAACACGCACACACACACACACACACACACACACACACACACACACACTTTGCCCCAAAACAAAGGGACAAGAAGAAAACCATTGGATATAATGGATATGTTTATTACCTTGTTTGTGGTGATGGTAACATGAGTTTATACATAAGTATGTGTAAACTGACCAAATTATTTACATTTATTATGTTCAGGTTTTGTACACCATTTATACCTCAATAAAGTTGGAAAGGTATTCATTAAAAGCTTACTATCTAGTACATAGCTAGCACTTGATAAATGTTAGCTGTTGTTATTATACCAAATTCTAAAACATACAGACTGCAAAGAATCTAAGGATAGAGTCTTAGGGGTAGATGCCAATGGTTTGCAATGGCAGCTTAAAGTGTTCAACCCCATTTCTTTTGAAGTTGCCTTATCACTGGCCAGAGGGCAGTTGACTTCTGTGTAGCATGTTCCAGTTGTTGGAATGTGTTCATGTTATGAACTATGCTTGGTTAGGTTGTCAGGTAGGTAGGATCTTATGTGACTCTGAGTAGACAAACACTAATACTACAGAAACTTTTCATTCATTGGATTTGATTGATTCAGAATTTGTGACCATTTGGACAGGGGCTGGATTTAAGCTTAAGCTTTTCAGCATCTATAGAACAGTGGGTCTGTTGAGCAAATTAGTAGTGAAAATAAAATGGAAGGGCTGATCATTCCAATGTAAAGCAAAATCTTCTTAGACATGTTAGAAAGCCATAAGCAGTGAACTAACTATAAATCATTCACAACTCTTTACTAAAGCAGGCCTCCTACTAGGCACTCCTGTTAGCTTAGTTGTCGCCTTTATATGTATTGAAGGTAAGAGGACTGTATTTCCTCTGGAAATAGTCTATAATTCATATTATTCATTTTTTCAGGCTGATTTTCACCCCTGGATTTTACTGTATTAGGAAAAAGAAAGTGAGAGAGACTCAAGTGCACTCAGGATATGGCCTGCCCAAATCATTACTGTTGCTATAACCACATACCATTAAACTTTTCTGGGTTGGGAAAATACGTTGTTCTGCTTCTTGTAACTAGAATGCCACTAATGTTCATGTTCTCCTGGTGCCTACCTGCCATCAATGACTTTTCATATCACTTAGAATAAAAGCCTAAGTCTTGACAATGACTTATTACCTCACAGTCTGATTCTTTGCCATCTCCCTCTTACCTCTCAGATCTTACCTCTTATGATCCACCCCATCTCCTTCCCACTCCTCTGGCTATTCCTTAATTTCCCAATGTCTTGTATCATGACCTTTGCACACACTATTCCTGGAATGTTCTTCTCTCTGGTATCAACATGGCTTAACTTTCACCTCCTTTGGGTCTTTATTCAGATATCATCTTCTTAGTGAGATTTTCTCTGGCTACCTTATTTAAATTTTCCCCCTGTCCCACAGTCCCTGTCCTTCCTTTTCTTGCTTTATTTTAATTTTTGTTTTTCTAATTTTAAATTTTTGTGGGTACATAGTAGGTGTATATATTTATTGGATACGAGATATTTTGATACAGGCATGCAATGTATAATAATCTCATCATGAATGATGTGGTATCTATCCCCTCAAACATTTATCCTTTGTGCTACAAACAATGCAATTATACTGTTTTAATTATTTAAAAATGCACAATTAAATTATTGATTGTAGTCACCCAGTTGTGCTATCAAATAGTAGGTCTTGGCCAGGCGTGGTGGCTCATGCCTGTAATCTCAGCACTTTGGGAGGCTGAGGTGGATGGATCACCTGAGGTCAGGAGTTCGCGAACAGCCTGGCCAACATGGAAAACTCCGTCTCTACTAAAAATACAAAAATTAGCCGAGCGTGGTGGTGGGCACCTGTAATCCCAGCTACTTGGGAGACTGAGGCAGGAGAATCACTTGAACCCAGGAGGCAGAGGTTGCAGTGAGTTGAGATAGCACCATTGCACTCCAGCCTGGGAGACAAGAGCAAAACTCCATCTCAAAAAAAAAAAAAAAAAAAAAAAGTAGATCTTATTCATTCTTTCTAACTATCTTTTTGCACCCATTAACCATCCCAAATTTCCCTTTAAATCCCCATTACCCTTGCCAGCCTCTGGTAACCATCTTGCCTTTTTTTAAAAAAACAAAAAACAAAAAACAAATTTTCTCCATCACATTTACCACCTTCTATCATAATATGTATTTTTAAAATTTGGTTTAACTTCTGCCTCTTGTAACTAGAATATAAGCTTTATGGAAGCATGAATTTCATCTTTTTTATGTATTGCTATTTCCTCAATGACTAGAACAGTACCTGGCTTAAAGTAAGCATTCAAGGCCCGGCACGGTGGCTTACGCCTGTAATCCCAGCACTTTGGGAGGCTGAGTCAGGCAGATCACTTGATGTCAGGAGTTCAAGACCGGCCTAGTCAACATGGTGAAAACCCATCTCTACTAAAAATACAAAAATTAGCCGGGGGTGGGGGGGTGTGGGGCGGGGGTGGCATGCACCTATAGTTCCAACTACTTGGGAGGCTCAGGCAGGAGAATAGCTTGAATCTAGGAGGCGGAGGTTGCAGTGAGCCGAGATTGCACCACTGCACTCCAGTCTGGGTGACAGAGCGAGACTCTATCCCCCCTCAAAAATTGAACATTCATTATATATTTGAATAATGAATAAACAGATGCCATAAAAGTCCTATTTCGATGACATTTGTAAATTTGCCTAGAGATTAATAAATATCCAACTAACATACCAAATTATGTTATTAATAGATGCTTCATTGATAACACACTTTTATTACCCACTTCAAATGACTGTATTTCAACTATTTTCTCATTCATTTTCATCACTGCAAAGTAGGCAGATGTCAAGTATTAGTAGCCTTAGTTGGCAGATAATGTGATGGACCCAGTCATACAGTAGTGAACAGTTACAGAGTTGAGATTTTCTACTTTGCAGTTGCATCTGGAGGCACTTGGGCAGTTTAGGCTCTTATAACTAAGTGATGATCCATTAATAAATGAGTTGCTTAGAAATTAAAGGGGTACGGTGAGAAAAGAATAATTAGAAATATGCTTTCTGATGCCAAGTCTTTTGTCTCCAACCAAATCTCAAAAGTAAATGTGAAGATGTCTGACTCTTAAATAGAGTAAATGTTATAAATTCATTGTTCCTTGTCTTTCATTTTCCTATTTATTAAACACTGAAGCATGCTGGTGCCATTCCAAACATGAGGCTCATTGATCCATGAGCTTATATGTGTTCATAACTCACCCGTGGTACTGTTTTCTAGATCCAGAAACACTACATAATAAAAGAGACTTGCAAATAGCTATTGCTCTTAATGAGTGGTGACTTGTTATGAAGAATTATTCCTGGAAGATCATTCTCTTTTAGGCAATTAACTTATTGATTCTACCAATGAATAGGAATATAGACCACTGGAAGAGTTTATACCATAGAAGCTTGGACAAACGTGATAAATACTTAAAAGATCAGAGAAAAAAGGCTGTTTGGATTAAACACTCTTACTCTACATTTTTTGAGCCTTCTTGAAAATATTTCCACAATATCAGAGACCACTTTCCTTCCTCCATAAGTAGAGTGAATGAAATGGAATCTTTGTATGGTAACTGAAGATCTTATAAAACAATGTTCTGTATGATCTGGCCCCCTGCCTACTTTTCCATATTAATCTCTTCCTCACTCATGTTCCAGCCACAAAGACTTGCTTTTTACTTTAGAGCCTAGTACATTTCCACCTCAGGGCATATATACATGCTATTTCCTCTGCCTGGAACATTCTTCCCCTGACTCATGTGAGGCCTCTCTCACCACCCAGACTAGGTCAGGTCCCCATGCACATTTATAGAATAACACAATTTTAAAATTATAAAATTTTTCTAGCACTCTTCACAGTTGTAAATACATAGCTATGAGGGATCTTCAAAAAGTTCATGGAAAATGTGTATCATGAGAAAATTATGCAAGGAGTTCAAATTTTTTTTTTTGCACTAAAATAAAGTCATATTTACTTGTTGTAACACATCTGAACAGGATCTAGTTTGAGGCACTAAGAAGGATAAGACATCAGTTTGAAAAGAGTCCCTGTCAGAGCAACATGAATTTTGCTAAAATTGAAGCAAGAACAAACATCAAATTTATGATGAAACTTGGGTGGAAGAATGATGACATCACTGATGCTTTATGAAAAGTTTATGGGGACAATGCCCCAAAGAAATCAGCAGTTTACAAATGGATAACCCATTGTAAGAAGAGACAAGACGATGTTGAAGATGAAGCCTGCAGCAGCAGGTCATCCACATCAACTTGTGAGGAAAAATTAATCTTGTTTGTGCTCTAATTGAAGAGGACCAATGATTAACAGCAGGAGCAGTTCCGACACCACAGACATCTCAGTTGGTTCAGCTTACACAATTCTGACTAAAAAATTACAGTCAAGCAAATTTTCCACTTGATGAGTACAAGACTGTTACTCCCAGACCAGCAGCAGACAAAAGCAGAACTTTCAATGGAAATTTTAAATAAATGGGATGAAGATCCCAAAGCATTTTGTTGAAGAATTGTAATAGGAGATGAAACGTGGCTTTACCAGTATGACTCTGAAGACAAAACACAATCAAAACAATGGCTACGAAGAGGTGGACGAGGTCCAGTCAAAGCAAGAGTGGACTGGTCAAGAGCAATGGTTATCCTAGCACTTTGGGAGGCCGAAGCAGGCGGATCACTTGATGCCAGGAGTTCGAGACCAGCCTGGCCAACATAGTGAAAACCCATCTCTACTAAAAATACAAAATTTAGCCGGTGGGAGGGGGGGACAGGGGTGGCATGCACCTATAGTTCCAGCTACTTGGGAGGCTCAGGCAGGAGAATAGCTTGAACCCAGGAGGCAACAGCTGTTTGGAATTCTCAAGGCATTTTGTTTGTTGTCTTTTTGGAGGGCCAAAGAATGATAACATCTACTTATTATGAGAGTGTTTTGAGAAAGTTAGCCAAGGGTTTAGCATAAAAACACCCAGGAAAGCTTCACCAGAGAGTCCTAATCCACCATGACAATGCTCCTGCTCATTCCTCTCATTAAACAAGGGCAATTTGGAAGAGTTTCAAAGGGAAATCATTACTCATTTACCTTACTTACAGTCCTGATTTGGCTCCTTCTAATTTTTTTTTGTTTGTTTCCTAATCTTAAAAAATCTTTAATGGGCACCCATTTTTCTTCAGTTAACAATGTAAAGAAGACTGGTTAAGTTCCCAGGACCCTCAGTTATATCAGGATGGACTCATCCCTTACAAAATTGTCTTGAACTTGATGTAGAAATAAAGTTTATACTTTTGTTGAGAAACAAAGTTTATATTTTTAAATATTTATATTTTAAGTCCCCTTCTCCATGAACTATTTGCAGTCCCCTCATACTTGTGTGGGTTGTTTAATATCTATCTGCCTTGCTAGACCATAAGCTCCATGAAGGCAGAAACTTGTACTGTTTATCATTTTCTCCCCAGTGCCAAGCACAACAGTTGGCAAGAAGTAGTAATGAATTAATGGAAAACTGGGTACTTAATGTGAAATGTTTGGCTGAAAGGTAAACATTTGAGTGAGACATTTGGATCATCACCATCCAATATAACTTTTCCTAAAGATGAGAATGCTCTAGTACTGTGCTGTCTAGTACAGTAGCTACTAGTCTCGTGTGGCTATTGAGCACTTGAGATGTGACTAGTGCAGTTGAGAACCTAAATTTTTTTATGTTATTTAAGTTAAATTTAAATACATGTGGCCAGTGACTACCATACTAGATAGTGTAGATTTTGATGACTGCAAATATTTAGATATTGGATAGTCTGCACATTTAGCTAAACATTATAAAAAAGTTTTAAATTTTTTCTAAGTCAAATTTATTGTTTTTTTTCCTATTATGGTTTCTTTTCTTTTTATGTTTACAAAGTGCTTTCTCATTGTAAGATGTATCACCTATTTTTTTTTTTAAATTCTGTTTGTTTTCTTTTAATTTTAACTCATCAATCCAGTTGAAATATTTTTATTTATCTTATTCTTTAGTATATGGTATGAATTTAAAAATCTAAGGCATTTTTCTTAAGAGTTGTCCCATTTATTTAATAATGCTTATTTTCCCCATTGATTTTTGATGCCAGTTTTATAATATACTAAATTTTGTACTTGGGTGTGTTCTAGAGCTTTTATTCAGTTGCATTAATCTGTCTATTCTCACATCAGTACCACTTTGCTTTAATTATCATAGCTTTCAAATATGCCTTAATGTCTGATAGTTCTATCTTCCTTTCACTATTATGTTTTAGCTATTCTGACTCAGTTAATATAATGTTCAAACTTTTTTCTGATGTTAATTCATACGTGCATGTAATGTATGGTGATCATATGTAACAAACTCCAAATTAGGACACATAATTAACAAATGAAAATGTGGTAACCATAATAAGTTTTTTCCTCCAAGTATAGGGTTGTGCATGTGGTAGGCGCTTCTTGATTAAAGAGATGAATGAGGTCAAGACATTTCCTAGGTTTGTGACTTCTATAGTAATTAGCTCTTATATATATAACACGTAAGATAGCTTTCCTTTTTTGCACTTAAGAAAAAACATCAAAATGTTATTTCTTCTCTGTTCTGTTTTTACTGTTCAAGGAGCTTTTAGGTAGTTTCTGGACCAGCGGTGTCACCCACATATTCAATGCAGCCCAATTAGTTACTGAGAATCACAATGCATTGAATCAGAGTGTAACTAAAGTCAAAGCTGCAGGAAGTAGCAGCAATACTAATGAGTATTCAAAACTGATTAGAATGCAAAAAATTTCCACCATTCTTTAAGTATCAGTTATAATATGGAGTAATCAGGTAGCAGCTACTTGAAGCAAATGCTTGAAAGTGATTTTTTTTTTTGATTGGGAAGATTTCTTAAGAATTACATTTTTAAAATTAGGACCACTTTTTCCCAAAAAGGTTCAATTGGTACTTTCTAATGTAATTAAAACACACACATATACACACATGCACAAACAAGTATATTAATATTAAAATTAAGCAAATATTAATAATTAGTCATATTTAACTAAATGAAACCAGCCATTATGGATAACTGGAAAGCTGAGACTACCAAATGAAGGGCATTTAATGTATTCTTAGGGGTAATGTTTGAACAGTATAAAAATGGAATTATTGGTCTAAAATCTTAGTCATGGGGCTTTCAGAGTTTATTCAATCTATCTTTCCATCTCAAAGTTGAACTGAATCTACATTTATCATCAATATCATCTTAATCCTACTATAGGGAAAAATGGTAATTGGAAATCTCAAGGAGCCTTCCCCCCTGCTCCCTAAAGAGACAATCATAAAGATATACTGAGCTCATATCAAAGTCTTTGATATTTAATTTGCATGTAGAGACATAGTTTTAAGGAATGTTCACAGGTCAATACACATTCAGTGAAATCTTCTATGTCTTCTGAATCTACATAGACCACAGGCATTGAGAATTGATAATTCATTAATTCATTAATATTTAATTGATCCATTCTTTAAACATTTTGGCTGCCTTGAGATGACCTTGAGGCCATAAAAAATGGTGATAATTAAATATTTAATTATTTTTATTACTTTACTAAGGCAGGAAACATTGGCTCAACCTTAACTGAGCCAGAAATTATAATTGCATAGGTTGTTAATGTGTTTTCTGAGCATAACATTTTTAATCAATACATAACTGAGAAATTCCTATTATTATATCAAATCCTTTTTAGAATGAAGCAGACCACCTAGGTTTACATCCAGGACCTATCATTTGCTTACTATGTGATTTTTAACAACTTACTTGACTTCTCTGTGTCTCAGTTTCCTAATTTGTAGTGTTAATAGTAGTTCCTAGCCAGGTGCAGTGGCTCACACCTGTAATCCCAACACTTTCAGAGGCTGAGGCGGGCAGATCCCTTGAGCCCAGGAGTTTGAGATGAGCCTGGGCAGCATGGTGAAACCCCTTTTCTATTAAAAATACAGAAATTAGCCAGGCGTGGTGGTGTGTGCCTGTAGTCCCAGCTACTCAGGAGGCTAAGGTGGAAGGATTACATGAGCTCTGGAGGCAGAGGTTGCAGTGGGCTGAGATTGTGCCACTGCACTCCAGAATGGGAGACAGAACAATACCCTGTCTCAAAAAAAAAAAAGTTCCTACATAATGGGGATTAAATGAAATAATTCACGTAAGGGGCTCAGCACAGGGCCTGGCACATAGTAAATCCTGAATACAAGTGAGATACTATTATTTTCAACATATTGGGAATATAACAATGGGCGATGGGTCATGCTTAACATGTAACAAGAAAACCATATACAGAATATAACTAGGTGTTTGATTGTATGGTGCATATTATCAACACCATGGGTGATTAAGGAGGTGGATGTCAGAAGTTTCCTGGGAGATATGGTTTGAGACTTAAAGTATGGACAGAGAATAATGGGTGGAGAAGACATGAAGACGTTCCAGGTAAAAGGCATATAATGAAAAAGACAAGAAGGAAAGTGAAGATGAGTCTTAGAGGACCATAAACATAAACTAAATAGTTTATCAGTGGATCGTTAGATTAAAAACTTCTCTCCAGTTTCCAAAACAAGATTTTCAAGTTATATGGGTAGTAAACAGTCTCTTCAGAAAATAGTCTCTTCTAAGTGTGTGTGTGTGTATGGTGTAGTTTACTATCTTTCAAGTGGCTCACTTGAACTATCTCATGTAATCCTTATTACAACCCTATTAGACAGTGTGTGTCTAATTATTCAATCTATCTTTCCATCTCAAAGTAGAACTGAATCTATATTTATCATCAATATCATCTTAATTCTACTATAGGGAAAAATGGTAATATCATTTAATATCATCAACTCCATTTTAGAAATAAGGAAATTGAAGCATAGAGATATCATAAAACTTGCCCCAAATCATGCAGTTAGTATAAGAGCCAGAGCTAGTATCTGAATCCAGACAGTTGGACTTCAAATCTCTGTGTTCTTAATCACAAAGTTGCCTCCACTTAATTTTGATAAGGTCTTAAAACTTTTAAAGGTTAACTGTTAGCCAGAACAAGTAAAGGAAGAAACTCTTACAATGCAATTTGATGCTTAAGCCATGACTGCTACCTTATTAATATAAGTCTGCCTCATGTCTGAATTCAAATGACAAGGAATGCAATTGTCTAAGCAGATATAGAAATACGAGGAGTCAAATTTAATAATATATTTCAGTTTAAGCTAATATACAGAAATTAATTTTTTTTTTGTTAATTTTATGTTTCATCAAGTAGAAGGTATGTGGAAAGTGAGGATTTGTTGTTTTAGGCTCATTCAGAGGTGGTTTGGGCAGTTTTGATGTCTGATCGTACAGTATGTTAGATGTTTTGTTGGCTTTCCTAAGAGAAGTGGTAACTCTGAGGTCTTGGAGCCACATATGGTTTTAAAAAATATCATGGGCAGCTCCTTGATTAAATATTTAAAATTCTACCAAAAATTGTCTTGATGCTATGTCCTCTGAAAGGTATAAAGTGTTACTAAAAGGTAGACACACAAGAGGGAGTTCCAAATAACTAACAACAAAGAAAAATATTTTAGTGTGTCTAGTGCAAACCATGCTAACATCAAACAACTTGAATAGTGGTATGTTAATTTAATTTGATATGATAAATGCCATGGGTATGGAAGGTAGTATGGTGTAGTAGTTGAGAAAATATGCTCTGAAATCACATAGTGCTAAATTGGAGACTTGGCTCTGCTACTCTCTAGCTATGTGATTCTGGATAAGTCACTTACTATCCCCACCCAGAGCATTAATTTTCCCATCTACAAGTAGGGAAAATAGTAGCACCTAAGCCTCATAGGGTTATTGTGAGAATTAAATGATACATAACACATGCAAAAAAAATTGGAGTACTGCCTGGTCATAGTAAATATTCAGTAAGTAATTTCTTAATGTGATTGAGACTAAAAGGTAGCATTACCCTATATAACTCAGTATCATTTATACTAGAGATTCCTAATTTTCACCCTTGGCCAGGTTGATTACCACTGTGCTAAAGGCTGGGCTATTCCTTTCTTACGTGAACATTTTATAAATGACTCACCTCCATCATTGTCCAAGTTATCTCCACAAAGCATTTCCATGACAACATTGCAGCCTGTCCCACTCCAACCCACCTGGCACACACAGTGCCAACCATTTTGATCCAGGGTACATCGTCCATTTCCAAAGCAGAGTCCTGGGCAGCCATCTGAAAAGACATCAGAGAGTAACCATCACAGAGACATCAGAGTGGGATTGGCAAACAATGATGTATTTGCCTATAGGGAAGCATCTAATCATCTGGGCCCCATTCAGATGAGGTGTTGAATAAATGGAAGAGGAGCTTGCTTGCTTGCAAAACCTTCCCAGGGAACTTGTTATCCCTTACTCTACAGTGGTTTTCCTTAGAGAGCCAATTAAGCTTTATTAATGCTAACCCCAATTCCCAACCCCTGGTTCACATAGGAAGAAAACTATGGCAGGGGCAAAAATTCTTTTTTCTTTTCAATAAACATATCTCCTCATCTCAATCAAAACTATATGGATGACACTGTACCTAGTTATGGCCAATATGTTGGGAAAAGATAGCAGTCCCTGTGAAGAAAAACTTTCCCTTACTACTTCTAGCTTGTGCTGATTTTCCCTTGTGATGTATTGCTTCAGAACTTAAGTATGTTGGTATACAGTTCAGACCACACCATTAAGTATTTGTTCACATGGTGCCTTAGAAACATGCTGTAGTTGCTTCATATTTATTCATCTTTTCTCTTCAAGATTATTATTCATCTGCGGGCTAAGGATTGAAATCTTTACTTCTATGGTATCTCTCTCAAAAGCTTGCATGATATTATGCTTGTAACAATAATATTAAATGTTAAATAAGGGTTTATGGAATTAATACATGCTAGATTTAGACTTTCTGAATTACAGAAAACTGGAAAATATCGAGTCAAGAGGAAAGTGTAGCATTTAAATAACTTTTATTCATTGATGAAGCATCAACACTGACAATGGTTCCTCTTTAGACTTTAAATTTCTCAGGGATGCCCTACTCTTTGTACCCGTAGTTTGGAGTTCAGCTCTAGCAAAGGGTAACTTCACATGTGCCACATGCGCAATGGGCAGATGAATGGAGAAAGCAACTATAATGCTACTGGGTGTTTTCCTAGTAGCAACACAGGACCAGACCTGAATTTTACAGGGAATAGTCCAGTCAATATTCATTTCGGTTTCTTTCTTTGAAATAAAATTCCAAAAGCATAAAGAGCAAAACAAAAAACAAACAAAAAACAAAAAAAATTTTTAAAAAATCTGTAGAAGTAACCCAGTGTTCCTTCTAAATAGTTTTCCAAACAACTATCAATAGACCAGAGGAAGAAAAAATTTAAAAATAAAATGAGAGATGGCTGTTAGAAAATATGGAAAGCTTTATGTATGTAATATACTCATTACATGGCATATGATGAACATACATACGTCTGAGAAGGGAAATTTTGTAGTTCTATTCTAATGGATATGCAATAGATAATTAAGATGAAATAAAGAATAATTTGGGACATATTAAGCTTCTGAAGCTGAGGTAGTGAAAGGCACTAGGATATCTGGCAGAAAAACCTTTGCTGTCTCTGTTAAAGGAAGCTCCCTGGACGGATGTATGATGGGATACTTCTAGGAGAATAATTCCCCTGCCCTTGTAAGGACTTAGGAGTCCTTGTATATGGACTTGGAGCTACATTGTTATGTTAAAGAAAAAGTTCATCCTCTGAACCAAATTATTTAATAATTATTAAAGTATTAAAATTATTTAATAATTACCTGTGTTACACACACAGATCCAGACACACACACATATACAGAACTCAATATAAAGACAAGAGAAAATAGTCCTTAAAACTGCTTATCAGTCCATTCTATACTATGGCAAAAAGTGACTCTTCGATGTTGAAAAAACAAATTACCTTTTAGTGTGACAATTTTAGCATGAAACTGAGAACACTATATTTAAATAAGATTGCCAAAAATAAAAACAAACAACACAAATGGCAAAAAACACCACCCTTTCTTTCTCACATGCATATTTTCTTTTAAAAATATATTTCTGTTATAAAATTAGTGAGAAAAATCTTACCTCGGACAGCGTCTAAGTAGTGAGCTAAAAGGGAGGGGAAAAGAATGATCAAACGAGTTTCTGACTATATGACAAATGAATTTCAGACTAAAGCTATACAATATGTACTAATCATCTGTTGCCTAGGAGGAGAACAGCAAACTGTGAACTGCTGAAATGCCTGCAGCTCAAAAGTTGGGTACATGGGTCTGTGTAGTCTGTGAATAATATTTTCTGTGAGAATGATATTAATGGCATTTTTTCAAGAAACTCTATTAGGCTTCCTAAAAAGTGTCATATTTCATTAGAAGTATAAGAAGTATACTGCATTTTCACATTTCAGTAATAACTTCTGTGAAAGAGCACTGGCTTCAACTTCTTATTAGTAATATCTTTAGAAGGGAGTTCTGGAGTAAACACCTATGGTAATCATCACAATATTTAAATCCTCTTATGTAAAGGCAATAAACCTACTATAGTACAGGAATGTAACTACTTAGGCTACACATCTGAATCTCACCCCTCTCCACCTTTTTAATGAATCTTAAATATTTCCCACAGTCGCAGAACAAGACTTACTGTACCTTTAGTAGAGAAGTAATGCAGTTTATGAAGATTATATGTTATATGTATTATATATATTATACATTACTTTGGCAAGTTCCAACCATTATAAGAAAATACTTTCACCTAAAAATGAAAGCTGTAGTATAGTCTAGTGAGGGAAAAGCCTACAAACAATGAATTGGGCATCCAGAGGCCCACATTTGCCTTTGCTTTGCAGGAATTTTCTGTGTAGTCAAGGAATGCCACTGGAACACTCTATGACCCACTTTCTTTAGTTGAACAATGGGAATCATACTTGTTACTCTGTATTAGTGACAACCTTTCTATGCAAAGGTTTGTTGCATAGAAACCTTTGTGGTGGATAGAAATATATGTGAAGGGCTTTGCTTTTTTTTTTTTTCAGAAAAAGAAAGTGTTTTATAACTGAAATATTTATTTTTAATATCTTTTATAGTGTGAAGATCACATGATAGATTAATTATTACATAAGCTTTTCCATATTCACAGATCATTTTCCCTTTGTGAAATTAGCAATAAGGGGTGAAGAAAAAGTGGTGGCTTCAGGACCAACTCTCTACACTACCAGATAAACAATTCAACACAAATGTTCTATTGATGATAGGTCAGAAGTGGCTTCCTCATATACATTAAAGACAGCCTATAATGATATTGAATGGCCCCTGTAAAAGTAGTCCCATTTAATGAAATTGCCTCTAAGTGCTTTCAACCGAAACAACCTATACTTTTCAAAAGGAAAAAATGGGCAGAGAATGTTACCTTCACAACAAAAGCACTTTTCTTATTAACTAATGACACTTTATTCCAATGTAACATCTTTCACTTGAGTAACTCAAAGCACTTGAAAGCAGAAAACATAAGGAATACTGAAGTAATAAGAAATGAAACAACACAAAAAATAAGTAGAATATCATCGACAAAAGAAGAAACTTATCAGTTCACAAAACTTTAAAACTTGTAACCAACCCTCCTTGTCCTCCTCTACTCCAACCTCAAATTCTACTAAATGCCTAGTGATTGACTCACTAGACTGCTCTTAACTTCAACTAATTCAATTTACTTTGATTAAAGTATGGTGGTACTTACCAATTGTGCAGTGGTCGCCCTCCCATCCAGGGCTACACTCACATTTTCCATTTTTGCATTGGCCATGCTCAGTACAATGAGAATGACAGGAGCGTTCCTCACATGTTGGTCCTACCCAGCCTTCTTCACACTGGCAAATTCCTCTTGAGCAGACTCCATGGCTACCACACTCCATGGTACACAGCTCTGTGGGGAATTCAAAGAAGATATATTAACATATTTTGTTAAAACCAGCATCCATTCTTCCAAAAAACATTAGAATTACCAAAAATCCCAGTCTATATTTATATTTTATTTATTTATTATTTTAATAGAGATGGGGTCTTGCTATGTTAACCAGGCTGGTCTTGAACTTCTGGCCTCAAGTGATCCTCCCATCTTGGCTTCCCAAAGTGCTAGGATTACAGATGTGAGCCACCATGCCCTGCCTATACTTATATTTTAAACAAAATGTTGACAAACAATTTATATAAACAAGATGTCACAAAGATCTCTAGCATCTGAATGAATGTGCAAGAAACTCTAAAAAGAGGTAGTTAAGTCTCTAAGAATAATATAAAACTCTAAGCCAAACTGATTTTGAGAAGTCTATAAAATGACAACGGCATTCAAGGCTTAGGAATGAGATTAATGACAAACAAATGCCAAGTGGGTTTCACTAAAAATTCATTAAGATCACAGATAATGTTGCAGGGATTTTACGATACTATAAGATATCACTAGGGGAAAAAAAATCCTAATAAAACAGTGCCCTAACTTCATTCAGAAAGACAAGTTCATTAATTGGAAAGATAATAACTTTCTAATAAAATTCAAAATATGAAAAAGGTAAAGATGTCAATGATGACAACCAGCTGGTTTCCCTGATCATACTAACAATATTTGCATTTATTTTAAGCATATAAAATTAACCCTGGTTGATTAAAGTACACATTCTTCTTATCTTCAAATGCTACTCAGTATTTAGACAGTATAATAATGATGATATGTACTGGCTCTGCTGAGTTTCTTTCCTTTGTCACTTTGACTTTTTGTTGAGAAATGTTGAATATTAATAAAGTCATGACAGTAGATAAACCAACATAAAAGCAGGGAAGCCTCTTTCGTGATCTAATTCCCTTGCTGGAGGAAGAGAAGTAGGATAAAAACCTACGGGAAGAATGAAATATGTTTTGGGAACAATAGACCACATATTCCTGAAAGGAAAAGAGGGTGTTCTGGAAGCCGGGTTGTCTCTTCCACAGTCTCAAATTCTGAAACTAGTTTAATATATTTAGAGGCATTGATATTAATATACTCCACAGATAGCAAAGTTATTTTTCAGTAGATGACAATATTCTTTTGAAAAAGCCATGATTATGAGTTTTATTAAAATCTGGATCAATTTGTTCATAAGTTTACTCATAAGCATTCTTTGAAGGTCAGGGTATGATGGAAAGAGTAGTGGATTTGAAATAAAGATAACTGCATCCCTGATTCCTCTGCTTAGTACCTATGGACCCTTAGGCAACTTACTAACATATTGTCTTAATCTCTGTTTGTGTAAGAATGCAATAAAAGTAATAACACTTATACCTCACAAGGCTGTTGGATAGATTTGAAATATAGTTTAGAGATGTAATCAATAGGACTTGCTCAAAATTGGATATAAGGGATGAAGGAAAGGGAAAAATAAAAGTTTGGCTTAAACAAATGGACAGATGATGCTGTCATTAATGAAATGAGAAAGGCTAAGGGAAAAATAAGGGTGGAAGATCAAACAGATTAACCTTAAGATATATGTAAAAAGCCAAGTGAAAATGTCAGTGCAACCAGTAGGATATATGATTCTGACAGGCCAGGGCTAGAGATATAAAATTGGCCATCTTTAGCATATAGGTGGTATTTAAAGGCATGGAAATAACTGGTTGATATCCCTAAAGAGGGAATAGAAGAGCCTTGAAGAAAGATCATGTAGAAAAAAGAGGAACCATCAAAGGAAACTGGGATGGAGAAGGCGGTGAATGATAGGAAGAAATCCAGGAGACTGTGGTGTAACTAAAGCCCAAGAAGACACTTTTTAATAAAGGAGTGTTTAACTACATCTAATATTGCTGCGAGGTCAAGTAAGGCACAGCCAGAGAAGTGTCCATTGGATTTATCAACATGGAATTTGTTGATGACTTTAGGAAGAGCTGTACTGACAAAGGTGTAGTTGAAAATCCAAATTGGAAGGGGTGGAAACGTGAATGGAAAGCTGTACAGGGTATCATCAGGTTGTGAGAAAAGTCTAGGACACAGAAAAACGTATCTTAAAAAGGTGGGCCTTGGCTTAAAAAGTGGTAGCTCAGGTAGAATTATCCTGAAAGAACCCCTGGTCCCGAATCTTGGTCTGAATCTCTGATAATTTGTATTTATAATTTCAGTTCTTGCAGTAAGGCTGATATTATCATTCTGTTCCCCTTCACGGCCTCCCCCCAAGACATTAAAAACTGAACTGAAATGGCCTTTATAAGATTAGGCGCTAATTGGTTAAAGCTAGTCAAGACAGTTCTGACTAGAATAGTTAGAAGCAAACACTTTTCATATATTGCTTTGTACAACTATAAATGTTAGGCATAGAGGAGTATGACATTCTGATTTCTGTCTGAAAAGTAATAGAACTAGATGAACAGTATTGGCCAAATAGCAGACTAGGCTATTTTCAAACTATCTCTATATAAACCATTAGAAATGTTGGATATAATGTAACAATTTTTTAAATTGCATGTCTTGGCTCACAAAAAAAGAGAAATCTTCAAGTGCCAGAAGCAAAGAGGATGCTAAAAGCCAAAGCAGTCAATCCTCTAGTAGTCTTGAGAGTTATTATACCCAATTACGACTAGGGGTTTGGGTACTTATGTCCACAAAGAAAAAAGAGATGAGGTATTGGACCCATTTCAGATGGGGAGTTGGACTAAATCTCCAGCATAAAGTTGGAGACACTTGAAAGGCTGCAATTTCAGTAAGATGGTAAGTAATAAACTGGACCCACTAGCCCAGAGAGATGACAAAGCACTGACTATTGAGTACAAAATAATAATAATAAAAAATCTGGAGCTAGGATAAATGTAGAAATAAAATACTATCTTTTAATAGTATGTAAGATGGAGTGTCCTGAATGAAATATTTGGGAAGCCTTGTATTATTCGGGAGTTAGGTAACTGGTAATTTGTCAAGTATGCATATGAAAACATAAAGGTGAAATTCTGTTTCTAGTAATAGGGACCTAAGTAATTTTTACTATTCCCTTCTGATGAGAACTAGAAAATCTAAACAAAATATATTTTAAAATCTTTTGGGAGTGAGTGGAGTTCACAAAACAGTAAAGAATTACTGTGCCAACATATACACCATGGAATACTATGCAGCCATATAAAAGGATGAGTTCATGTCCTTTGCAGGGACATGAATGAAGCTGGAAACCATAATTCTCAGTAAACTACGGCAAGGACAAAAAACCAAACACCGCATGCTCTCACTCATAGGTGGGAATTGAACGATGAGAACACTTGGACATAGGAAGGGGAACATCACACACTGGGGCCTATCGTGGGGAGGGGGGAGTGGGGAGGGATAGCATTAGGAAATATACCTAATGTAAATGACGAGTTAATGGGTGCAAGCACACCAACATGGCACATATATACATATATAACAAACCTGCACATTGTGCACATGTACCCTAGAACTTAAAGTATAATTTTAAAAAAAAAGAAAAAAAAAGAAAAAAAAAAGAATTGCTGTGCCAAGTTCCAGAAGAAAAAGAAACCCAGAGAGAGGAGCCTGACATTTGTGGATGCTTTTCCCGTAGCAGCATCTGTCAATTATACCAGAGTGACCTAGAGGCTCAGAGGCTGAGTAGGGCGTTTTCAGTCTCATGGAATCAGAAAATAAAAATTGAATAGAAATTTCCAACATTGGCCAGGCACATTGGCACACACCTGCAATCCCAGCACTGTGGAAGGGTGAGGTGGGCAGGTCACTTGAGCGTAGGAGTTTGAGACCAGCCTGTGCAATGTAGTGAGACTCCATCTCTACAAAAAATACAAAAGATACCCAGCATTTTGGGAGGCCGAGACGGGCGGATCATGAGGTCAGGAGATTGAGACCATTCTGGTTAACATGGTGAAACCCCATCTCTACTAAAAAAACAAATAAACAAACAAACAAAAAACTAGCCAGGCGAGGTGGCGGGCGCCTGTAGTCCCAGCTACTCGGGAGGCTGAGGCAGGAGAATGGCGTAAACCCAGGAGGCAGAGCTTGCAGTGAGCTGAGATCCGGCCACTGCACTCCAGCCTGGGCGACAGAGTGAGACTCTGTCTCAAAAATAAAAATAAAAATAAATAAATAAAAAGATAGCTGGGTGTGGTGGCATGTGCCTACAGCTACTCAAGAAGCTGAGGTGGGAGGATTGCTTGAGCCCAGGTGGTCGAGGCTGCAGTGAGCAATGTTCATGCCACTGCACTCCAGCCTGGGCAACAGAGTGAGACCCTGTCTCAAAAAAAAAAAAAAAAAAATTCCAACATTGAAGAAAGTGGTAAGCCAAATAAATGAAGCAAAATTGAAAGAAGACAAAAGGGAAAAGGACAAATTCACAGTCAAAGTCAGACTTTACAGCCCCCCCTCTCACATCAACTGATAGAGCAAGCAAACAAATCAGAAGGAGTATGAAATATTTAAGCAACATGGTTAACAGATTTGATCTAATTGATATATATAAGACACTGCCATAAATGACTACAAAATACACATAATGTATTTCAAATGTATACAGAACATTTATAAATATTGACCATATGCTAGGCTCTAAAGCAAGTCTTGATATATTTAGAAGTATTGAAGTCATACATAGGATATTTTAAGTCCAGTATGAAATTAAACTTGAAATTAGTAATAGCAGATGAATCTAAAATCCATACATGTTTGGAAATCAAGAAATACACTTTTGAATAAAACATTAAACAAATAAGACATCATCATGAAAATTAGAAGAGACTGAAATGAGTGAAAATGTGTAATATAATTAAATCCATGTGTACAGAAAAATTTATAAGGTAGAAAGAAAAACGAGCTGAAAAACCATGACCTAAGTATCGACTCTAAGAAATTAGAAAAAGAAAACCAAAGTATACTCCAAAAAAGTAGAAGGAAGAAAATACTAATTATAAGAGCTAAAGCTAATACAATAGGAATAAATATACTACAGAAAGAATCAACAAAGTCAATACTTGATGATTAGCTCAGACCAACAAAATTGATAAACTCCTCGTGGAGACTGATCAAGATGAAAATACAGAAGACTCAAATAACCAATATCAGAAATAAAAAATAATGACATTGCTATACATAGTACAAACATAAAACATCCTAAGAGGATATCACTAACAGCTTTTTGTCAACACATCTGAAATTTTTGATGAAATGAACAAATTTCTAGAATAATACAACTTAATAAACTACAAGAAAAAATGGAAACTGAATAGTTTCTATAAAGAAACTTAATCCGTAATGGAAAACATTACCACAAAGAAAATTCCAGTCTCAGATGACTTCATTTGTAAATATACCAAACTTTCAAGAAAGAAAAATTGCCAATCTTAAATAAACTTTTCCAAAAAATAGAAAAAGAGGAAGCTCTTAACAATATGCCTTATGAGGTCAGCATAATCCAGATATAAAATTCTGAAGGATATTATTTAAAAAATATATGCCAATCTTTCTTATGAAGATTTCATTCATGGATACAAAAATCCTAAACAAAAATTAACATAGCAAATCTAGCATTACATAACAGGAAATCATATCATGACCAATTTGTGTTTATTCTAGGAATATATTATAAGATTGCTTTCACATTTGAAAATTAACAAATGTAATTCATCACATATATGGAATAAAATAGAAAAATCAAATTATCATCTCAATAGATATATAATAGATATTTCATAAAATACTAAACATCCATTCATGATAAAAACTTGTAGCAAACTAAGACTAAAAGGAAATTTTGAGTTAACTTGTAATTAAAAGGAACTTTTAACTTTAATTTTAAAACTAAGACTAAAAGGAACTTTAAATTTGATAAAGAGTAGCTACAACACCTCATAGCAAACATCATAATAGTGAGATGTTGAAATCTTTTCTTGTATTATTAAGACTGAGAAAAGACGCCTATGATCATCACTTCTACACAATATTAATTCTGGAGGTCCTCGTCAATGAAATTATGCAAGACAAAGAAAACTTGTATAAACACTGAAAAGGAATAAATAAAGTCATCATCACTCAAAGGCAGTACAACTTTAACTTAATGGACATATATAGGACCTCAAAGCTATGACTATACAATACATGTTCTTTCCAAGCACACAGAGAATAACCCACAAAAACTGACAAAGATTTGTCTACAAAGCAAGACTCAACAAATGCCAAAGTTTCCACAGCATACAGATTATACTGCTTTAAAAAGTGCAGTAAAATTAGAAATCAATAAACAAAAAGATAACAAAAGAAAAATCCCAGAAAGGTGTTCTTTAAAAACACACTTAAAAATAATTCATAAATTATGTTTCAAAAATTACATTGGAATTAGAAACTGAGTAACAATGAAATACTATTTACAAAAACTTGTGGGATGCAGCTTAGACAGCAACTTATAGCAAATTTACAGCCTGAAATGCATGTAGTAGAAAAGAAGAATAATTGAAATCTAATGAGCAAAGTGTCCAAAACAAGAATTTGGAAAAAGGACTACATATAAGTAGATGAAGGACACAACAAAGCCAAGAGCAGAAGTTAATGAAATTGGAAACAAAGAAACAACAGAGAAGATCAACAAAATCAAAATCTACATCTTTGAGATCAATATAAAAAATAGAGAAACCTGTGGCAAAGTAAGAGAGCTAGAAAAAAGGAAAAGAAAGAATACAAATAAACATTAAAGATTAAAATTCAAAAATAAATTAGAGACTGCTATTAACAACTTTATGCCAGTAAGTCTGAAACCTTAGATAAAGTAGACTTTTTCCAGAAAACAAATGGATGTGAGAAGAAATAGAAAACCTGAATACACATTTAAAACATTGAAAATTGCCCAGATGGTTTTACAGGTGTATTTTGTCAAATTTTCAAAGGACAGATAATCTCTATTTTAAACTATACCAGAGAACCGGAAAAAAGGAAAACCATCTTGAATCATTTTATAAGACTGTAGTCTAGTTCCAAGACAGTTCCAAAATAGGGTAAGAAAAGGAGAAAATGATTTTTTTTTTTAAAAGATGAGATGTCACTATTTTGCCCAGACTGGACTCGAACTCTTGAGCCAAGCAATTCTTCCACCCCAGCCTCCCAAGTAGCTGGGACTGCAGGTGTGTTCCACCTTGTCCAGCTTTAGAAATGATTTCTTAATAGGCCAATCTCATTTATAAACATGCAAAAATCTCCAAGAAAATATCTGGTAATCAAATAAAAAATGCACACACATACACACACACACATACACCAGTATACAGAAGTCACAGCCAAATAAGCATGAATGCTAGGATGGTTTAACTTTAGAAATATCTATTAATGTAATTCACCACTGAATTACTCCATTTTACTTTAACACATTTCATAATGATTAAAGAAAAATTATAATTTTATTATTATATGTAGAAAGAGTACCATTTAAAATTTAGTTCATATTTATGACAGAATCTCCTAGAAAAGCATGGCTAAAAGATAACTTAACTGAATATGGTAAAGGTGATTTACCAAAATCCTATAGTAAACATCATATTTAGTACAGAAATAGAGTAATATATTCCTCTTAATGTCAGAAGAAGTACTAGAATTAACTACAGCTTCTATCTAACTCAATGTTGTACTGGAAATCATAGTCAGCACAAAAAAGCAACCAAAGACATAAAAAAGTGGAATGCCTGAAAAGGAAGAGACAAAATTGAATATACAAGTAAACTATGAAAGCTACAAGAGAGAATAACAAGGTTTCTGGATGTAAAACCAAAAAGAAAAAATCAATAGCATGCCTGGATATCGGGGGCAGCAAATTAGAACATGTACTTTTTTTTTCTAAATAAAAGGTCCCATTAACGATAATAGCAAATATAGCAAAAAAAGGTTCCATACTCCTTCACATAAAATTTTACAACTTTATTGAAGAACACATAAAAAGACCCAATCAATGGAAAGTACTGTGTTCATGGCTCACAAGCCTCAATATCATTAGAATGTCAATTTTTCTGTACTAGTTCTATAAATTCAATGTAATTCTGGTAAATATCCCATCACAGAGCTTGAAACATGATCCTAAAATCCATATGAAACAGAAAAGGCCAAGAATATCCAAGAACATTTTGAAACATACCTATTAATACTAGGGGGTGTGTATATCTGTCTGAACGTAAATATCCATCAATGGGAAAGGATATATAAATTTCAGTATATTTATGCAGTGAAAAAAATATAGCAGTTAACTTGAATAAGGTAGAGGTCCATGCCTGAATATGGATAAACTTTAGAAACATAACAATGAAGGAGGAAAGCAAGTTATTCATATGAAATTTAAACACATGTAGAACAATACAACATATTTTATGGATATATACATATTTGGAAAAGCTTAAAAATATGTATTGTATGGCAATGATTAGATTGAGGATAGTGGTTTCTGCTGTAGAGAAGAGAGGCAGATGGGATCACAAAAGTATACATAGGGATTTTGTGTTTATTAACTTTTTTTTTTTTTTTTTTTAGTTTTTTTTTTTTTTTTTTGAGACGGAGTCTCGCTCTGTCGCCCAGGCTGGAGTGCAGTGGCGCACCATCTCAGCTCACTGCAAGCTCCTCCTCCCGGGTTTACGCCATTTTCCTGCCTCAGCCTCCCGAATAGCTGGGACTACAGGTGCCCGCCACCTCGCCCGGCTAGTTTTTTTTTGTATTTTTTAGTAGAGACGGGGTTTCACTGTGTTGCCAGGATGGTCTCGATCTCCTGACCTCGTGATCCGCCCGTCTCGGCCTCCCAAAGTGCTGAGATTACAGGCTTGAGCCACCGCGCCCGGCTGTGTTTATTAATTTTTAAAGCAAAGTAGTGGGTTTACAGTTGTTCATTATGTTATCTTACATGTCTGAAATACTTTATAATAATTTACAAAAGAAAAAGAGAATCAGTAAAAAACAACAGTCTTTAGAGACTGACTGTTCTATTGAATAAATAACTGGAGATATGACTTAACCTAACTCTTACACAATACCCTCCACAGATACAAACCACAACCATGAGTCGGATTTATAGTTTCAGCACAGCAAGTATCCAGGTGGGAAGCAATAACCCCATGAATGAGGGAATCCTCTACAACATGCATTACTATAAATGGAGAAGCAGATCTTAAGCAATAAGCATTCCTCATTTTGAACTGCATCAACATTTCTGCAATTGCATCCAGTTCCTAATGGAGTTTCTGGACTGATTCTAAGACATTTTTCAATCCCAATCTTCCTATAATCGGCAGTGGGGTTGGTGTGGGTGAAGAACTAACAGAAAACATGCAGGCAATTGTATAATTTATAAACAAGATAGAAATGATATTTGCTCTAATACATTTGTCTCATGAATAGTTCTATTTCATGTGTAATATTTTCTATCTTGTTGAAAATACATTAACATTACAGGCTACAAAATATGACAAAAGAATGCTAAAATATAAACATTCTTCTGTGCAAATGTATTGGAAAAGAACATGAAAAATATAGGCAGACACTTTAAAGTTCTATTGAGACATTTCATTTTTAATAAGTTTTTTATGCATGTCAACAATGAACAACACTTGTATAAATTGAACTCAGATACAACTGGAACACTTCTTTGTTGCATGCTGACAAAGAGCAATTTGATTAAACAGTAAATCCTTCAGAGCCTCCCTCAGAACCACTTCTCTGAGATTTACTTTTTAGGCAAAAGTTTCTAGTAATGTAAACTCTGTTATTCTTGACCCCTCTGCCTTCTCCAATATTCGTGGTGATCATATTTGGCACTCCAAAATATTAAATCTGGTTATCAGTTTCTAAAGTATACAGTAATGTAAAATTTTCAATATTAAAATATGGCATTCTAAACAAGGAAAAGATACCTCTGATGTAAAAATTCATAAAAATTAAGAAATTATTACATATTCACTTGCCCAGAATCTGGTAGGATCAATTAAAGATCACAGTAAATTAGGCTGAAAGGGAAAGCACAGGGAAGAACAGAGAATGAATGAGCCTGAATAGACAGAGATCCTCTCTTTGTTAGACTTTACTGCAATTTTTCTTGGGGAAACTAAATGATGAGGATTTTCTCATTGTTTTGTATGATTAATATGAGAAATAGCAGTAAGAAAAAAAATGTAAGGTTATATTGGCAAGTGTAGGCAGTGCCAGCTCAAGCTGTTTAAGGGCTGAAAAAAAATTTGGTGTATACCAAAAATTTCACTAAAATCAAGCAATGTTTCAACTAATAATAGCAAACATTGCAAACAAAAGTTTGTATACTGTGTGTTGTTTCACCAAGCATTTGGATCATTTTCATTTTACTGATTTCAACTCCTTCCATTTCTCAGTAGCAAATATTGCACTAGAGAGTGGGACTACTATAAGTCACTGTTAACTTTATACTAATAGAACACACATGCACACATGCATGCACATACACACATACATACATGCATGCACACACTTATTTTTGGTGTCTATTTCTCTAAAAGTAATTTGAAGAACATATTACTTGATGAGGTATCATATCTGTTTTATTGTATATGGTTAAATTAAATACTATCTCTAACCAATCTTTACAAGTACCTTGCTATGATAAAGATTTGGCTTTACTGTGGGATAAGTATCACATTTTCTATGCTCGAAGTAGAATGGCATCTCCTCATTTTAACACAGAAAACCTATAACATATTTGTCCCTCAGTCTCAGCATTACAATGATGCTTCAATATATCTTAGTTTTAATACTACCTTAAATCTGAACAATTAAACTGAAGAGATTCAAAATGATACAAAATGTCAGCTAGCTTTAACTGAACAAATAGCAACATACAAGCAGCGTAACAACAGCAACACACTCCAGCCTATACAAAACCTTGAGATGATTCTCAAATTCTTGATGAATAAGAACAAAAATCCCAAGGAATCTAGCATGTGAAGATCAAAAGTTGTAATGACTTTCAGCTTAATGTTTCATGGATCTTGATTGTCACATGGATTTGGATTTCCTTCATAAAGGAACTGGTTAACTGTTCCTTGGTAGATCTGAATAAGCTGACAAGACAGAAAAATCCACGCCTGACTTGTAACTTTTGAATTCCATAAAATAAGTCAGTTGGCCTTTTCACTATACAGAATCTTTCCTTTGGAATAAATCCTATTTCCTTGCTTGCTAAATAAAATATTCTCTCTAACTGTAGATGTCACATTTTGGTTAGCTTAGTGATCAGAAGCTCAAACTATTGAAGATGAGGTGAACTTCTACACATTTGTAGCTACAGGCTGCAAGAGTGTGTTTCAATCCTTTGATTATAAACCTGACACTTTCGCCTATCCAAATAGTATCCTCAAATGCCAAAGAATGTTGAAATCTAGACATTTGTTTCACAAATGCTTATCATTTGACCCAGTAGGTACCAGACTGTCAGGGTAAAACCATCACCCTAAAGAAGCAAAT
>NW_012107153.1:1869804-1956990 GCF_000951045.1 Mandrillus leucophaeus
TTTTGTGAGACGGAGTCTCACTCTGTTGCCCAGGCTGGAGTGCAGTGGTGTGATCTCGACTCACTGCAACCTGCACCTCCTGGGTTCAAGTGATTCTCCTGCCTCAGTCTCCTGAGTAGCTGGGACTACAGACACACACCACCACACCCAGAAAATTTTTGTATTTTTAGTAGAGACGGGGTTTTGCCTTCTTGGCCAGGCCGGTCTCGAACTCCTGACCTCAGGTGATCCACCCGCCTCGGCCTCCCAAAGTGCTGGGATTATAGGCGTGAGCCACTGCACCCGGCCCTGCAAATATTAACTTTTAAGGCTCCTGATCTGTCATTAGTAGTAGGCCATGGGATTGCTCAGTCATGGCAGAGTTTGTTTTGGTTTATCTACAGCTTTTCACTTAGACCTTCTTATCATAATTGCTATCTAGTTGCAGTTTGTGACCACCTAAAAGGGCAAGCTTAACTGCCTCATAGAGGTATGAAATGCATGTCTTAGACATCAGTAAAACAGTGCGCTCACTTATAAAACTATATACACTATATAGTGTATATCACTTATAAAACTACTATTGGACTAATTACTACTGCATCTTATCTAAGAGTGGCTACTTAAGAACTATTTCTTGGTAAATTAGAAAACTACTCTTTGTATATAAAGTTTAACACTCTTGGGCATGATTTGGTAAAACGTTAAAATTGCACTAGGCAGAATTTTTTCTCCCTTTCCTGAATGATATTTGACCTGCTTTTCCTTTTTCAGAAAATTTTGACATTACCTCTCCTCAAAATGAATTTTCATTAGTCCCCTTGATGCACATCTAAATTACCTACATGGTGTTATTCTAAGGCAATAAGCCTCCTAACTTAGCAAGAAACTCTACAAACCGAAGATCTTCAAATATACGTCTAAGTCCCCAAGCAAATCTGATAGTATACTTCAGTGGTGAAGCCAAAGCTGTATGTTGGAAGAACACTTCACGCAGACTAAAACTCTTACTCTAAATGAGAAAGAGGTCACAGAGTTGTCTTCCCCGTCCCATTCAACACTATTGCTAAGGGCTCACCATCCTTTAGAACACTAACTCTAATTGGAGTCCACAAGAGAGACAATACTAGCAATCATCAGGCAACCTCTGCAACGGTGGTAGGCTTCTGCATCCTGAATGCAGAAGGTGTGTTCAAGGCATTACAAAGGCATGGAAAGCAGCTTTCTGTCAAAGACCTGGGCAGGGGCTGCATACATATTTACAAAGCTGCCATCATAGCCCAACAGACCATGCACCAACAGTTTATTTTTACCCCTATAAATAAACATGACAGGGGAGAAAAGAAATGTAAAGAACCCAGAGTCAACAAAATCCTCGGCATGATGAAGAAAAAGGCGTATAAATGTCCTTATATAGTATTTCAATGCACAGTTTAGTGTCATTTAAGACATTTAGTTTTTAAAAAATTTATAGTTTTACTCTATGGCAATCATCAAGGCTCTATGGTTATTAGTGTCATCTGAACTTTAAGAAATATATTTGTATGTTTCCTATGAGTCACCACACCCATTCCTCTAAGGATTAATAATGGAGTAAAGAATTTGACTTTATGTCTATCCTTGTCTCATGATATCAACATTCTAGTGAGGTTACACTGTACTATAGGAAAGCTATGAGGAGGTAGTATATCAATCTTGGTATATTTACACAAAGTTAAAGTCCTTGGCTCACTCTCAATTTCACAAATAGCATGCATGCTACACATTTCTACCTGGCTAAGCCACCAGCACATTTAAACTCAACATATTTATAACCTACATTTTAATCTCTACTCATGAATCAGTTCTTTATCCTGATTTCACTATTTTTTTTTTTTGAGGCAGGGGTCTCACTCTGCTGCCCAGGCTGGAGTGCAGTGGCTAGATCATGGCTCATGGCGGCGTTGACCTCTCAGGCCCAAGCAATCCTCCCGCCTCAGCCTCCTGAGCAGCTGGAACTACAGACACATGCCACCATGCCCAACTAATTAAAAAATTTTTGCAGAGATTGGGTCTCACTATGTTGCCCAGGCTGGTCTTTAACTCCCGGGCTCAAGCAATCTTCCTGTCTTGGCTTCCCAAGTAGCTGGGATGACATAAATGAGCCACCGCATCCAGCCTGATTTTACTATTTTTGTTAATATCACAATAATAATCCTAGTTTCCAAGGCTAGGAAACTCGGCATTATGCTTTCATCTTCCTTTTGCCTTATGCTCATATCCAGCTACATCTTTCAGTTCTTCTGTTTTCAACACTTCTTCTATTTCTCTCTCTCTGGAGAGCCAGGATAGCATAGTGATTATGAGTATGGACTCTAAAGTCTGATTTCCTGGTCTGGAATCCTAGCTGAGACATGGATTAACTATGGGACTTTCAGCATCTCACTAAATCTTTCTATGTTTTGGTTTCCCATCTATAAAATGGGGTTGCTACAAGGAACAAATGAGTTAATATATGTAAAGTGCTTACATATATTACATATAGTGCTGGGTACATAAGTATTACATAACTGTTAGAAATTATGACTACCTCTGTTTCCAATACACTTATCTGGCCCTTTACCATCTTTTGTGTTGAGTCTCACAAAAGCCTCCTGATCGGCTTCACAAATGCTCTGTTCTCTTTTTAAACATCCCACATACAACTATAAGCTAGAAGAACAGAATCTTAGGGCTTGGGAAAACTTTAAAATTTATCTGGCCAGTCCCTTACTTTGACATACAAACTTCCTACCTTTCCAATATTTTCCCAAAAGTTCAGCTATACGTCACAAAGCCAGTCAATTCTATTTTTATGCAGCCATATTAGAAAGTAATTTGTTGATTTGAACTAAAATCTGCCGTCCATTTTCTTTCACCAATTAGATTTATTTGTGTCGTTTAATTCTGCCAAAAATTAGCATACTCTCTTTTCTACTGGTTAGCCCCTTAGATCATTGAAGATAGCTATTTGATCTCAATTAAATTTTCCTTTTTCTATCCACCCCTGAGTCCTACAAATGTTGCTCATGTTACATTGTTTGCTTACCCTTAACATATTGGTTACTCTTCTCTGCACAAAGCACAGCTCTGGTCACACACTACATATAAAAATATTTCATAGTTTACCAAAGCACACTGAAGTCCAAAATCCTTAGCCCAGAAATCTAAACTCTCTCTAACCAAGCCCCAGTTGTTACTTTTTTGACTTTGGTTTTCATGTTTCTCCAGCTTGCATCCTTTGCTACAGACAAATTTGACTGCTAGCCCTGTTCTATTTAGTAGAATCACCTTTCTTTTCATGCTTTTGGGGCTCTACAATGTTTCCCCTTTCTTTTTCAAGGCCTTTCCCACAGCCTATCTCTACCTGCACAAATGATTTTTCCACTTGAAGCTTGAATGACACCTTCTTCAGGCAACAGTCCATGGTCTAAGATGCTCCAAGGCAGGGATGACCTCCTCCTCTTCTATACTATTATAGAGTTTTGTTTATACATATATTATGATTGTTATTGCATATAATCTTTTATTGTAGTTTTTATTCATATGCATTATTCTTTCCACTATATTGTAAGTTGATGAAGGCAGGAACTAGGTCTTAAACCTTTTTTTCTCTTTCACACATTTCTAGCACATGATAAGCACTCAATAAATATCTGTAAGATTATTTCATTAATTCATTTAACGAACATTTATTGAGTACTCTGCATAGCTCAGGGCAAACTTGAGCTTTATATACTTTGATTAAATAAATTACTGATGAACATAAAAGTGTCTGAAATTTTCAGTCTGAGTGACTAGAAACATGTTGGCATCATAGAGGGAAACCAGGAAGTCAGGATGAGTTATGTTTGGTTTTGGTTGTGTTTAATTCAAGGTGCTGGCAAAAGATGCAGAATGATAGGTATTTACTAAGCTGGCATATGGATAGGCATTTACTAAGCTAAGATTCTATTATCAGAGCTTACAGTTATGTGTGGGAAAGCTGCATGCTAGGTGCTAATGTGGATCAAGAAAAAGGCAGGAAAGAGGGTGTTGCTAATTCATAGGCACTTGTCTGAGATTAACATTAAATCAACGTAACGACATAAAACTAGTGGCTACAACATAAGGAAACACCGTCAGTGTCCATTGACAGACAAATGGATAAAGAAAATGTAGTATATATACAATAAAATTCTACTCAGCCTTAAAAAAGAAGGAGATCCTGCCATTTGCTACACATGTATGAACCTGGAGGATGTTATGCTAAGTGAAATAAGCCATGCACTGAAAGGTAAATACTCTATAATCTCACTTATATGTGGAAACTTATATATATGTGTGTATATATATATACACACACACATATATACATACACATATAGATATACATGTGTGTATATATATATGAATGTATACTCATATATATACACACATATATGTGTATATATATGTACACAAACATACACACAGAGTTAGGGAATAAAATAGTGGTTATGGAGTGGGGTTGGGGAGAGGAAATGGGAAGATTTAGGTTAAAGGACACAAAGTAGCAGATATGTAGGATGAACAAGTCTAGAGATTTAATGTACAACATGAAGACCATAGTTAATATAATTGTACTGTATTAAGAATTTTTTATTTTTTATTTCATTAAAAAGTGTTTTCCAACTTTTATTTTAGATTCAGGAGGTACACATGCAGGTTTGTTACCTAAGTACATCGCATAATGCTGAGGTTTGGAGTATGAATGATCCTGTAACCCAGGCACTGAGCATAGTACCCAACAGCTAGTTTTCAGTTTCCGCCTCCCTCCTTCCCCTATAGTAGTTCCCCCTCCCTCCTTCCGCCTATAGTAGTTCTCAGTTTCTATTGTTGTCATCTTTATGTCCCTGAGTACCCAATGTTTGGCTCCCACTTATAAGTGAGAACATGCAGTACTTGGTTTTTCTTTCCTGTGTTAGTTTGCTTAGGATAACGACCTCCAGCTCCTTCCATGTGGCTACAAAGAACAATATTCAGTTCTTTTTTTTTTTTTTTTTTTTTGAGACGGAGTGTTGCTCTGTCACACAGGCTGGAGTGCAGTGGCACAATCTTGGCTCGCTGCAACCTCCACCTCCCGAGTTCCAGGGATTCTCCTGCATCAGCCTCCCAAGTAGCTGGGATTACAGGTGCGTGCGACCACGCCCGGCTAATTTTTTTGTATTTTTAGTAGAGATAGGGTTTCACCATGTTAGCAAGGATGGTCTCCATCTCCTGACCTGGTGATCTGCCCACCCCAGCCTCCCAAAGTGCTGGGATTACAGGCATGAGCCACTGCACCTGGCCTATTTAGTTCTTTTTTTTATGGCTGCATAGTATTCCATGGTACATATGTACCACAATTTTCTTCATCCAAGCCTCCATTGATAGGTATCTAGGTTGATCTCAAGTCTTTGTTATTGTGAACAGTGCTGTGATGAACATGCAAGTGTGTGTGTCTTTTTGGTAGAACAATTTGTTTTCTTTTGTATATATCCCCAGTAATGGGATTGCTGGATTGAATGGTAGTTTTGTTTTAACTTCTTTAAGAAATCTCCAAATTGCTTTCCACAGTGGTTGAACTAATTTTCACTCCCACCAACAGTGGATAAGTGTTCCCTTTTCTTCACAGCCTCACTAGTATTTTTTTTTTTTTTTTTTTTTTTACTTTTTCATAGCAGCCATTCTGACTTAGGTAAGATGGTATCTCACTGTGGTTTTGATTTCCATTTCTCTGATGATTACTGATGTGGAGCATTTTTTCACATGTTTGTTGGCTACTTGTATGTCTTCTTTAGAAAAGCGTCTATTCATGTCTTTTGCCCATTTTTAAAAAACTAATATTTTATTTTAAGTTCCGGGATACATGTATGGGATGCACAGGTTTGTTTCATAGGTAAACAGGTGCCATGGTGGTTTACCGCACCTATCACCTAGGTTTTAAGCCCCACATGCATTAGCTATTTATCATGATGATCTCCCTCCCCCACCCCCCAATAGTCCCCAGTGTGTGGTGTTCCCCTCCCTGTGTCCATGTGTTCTCATTGTTCAGCTACCACTTACGAGTAAGAACATGCAGTGTTTGGTTTTCTGTTCCCGTGTTAGTTTGCTGAGGATAATGGCTTCCAACTCCACCCATGTCCCCAAAGGACATGATCTCATTCTTTTTTATGGCTGCATAGTATTCCATGGTGTGTATGTACCACATTTTCTTCATCCAGTCTATCATTGATGTTTTTTGTCAATTTTTAATGGGATTATTTGTTTTTTGCTTGTTCAATTGAATCAATTGATTCTTCCAATCTATGAGCATGGAATGTTTTTCGTTTGTGTTATCTATGATTTCTCTGAGTAGCATTTTGAAGTTCTCCTTGTAGAGATCTTTCAACTCCTTGGTTAGATGTATTCTTAAATATTTTATTTTTTGTGACTATTATAAATGGATTGTATTCTTGATTTGGCTCTCAGCTTGAACATTATTGGTGTATAGAAATGCTACTTATTTTTGTTCATTGATCTGTGTATCCTGAAACTTTACTGAAGTCCTTTATCTGTTCCAGGAGCTTTTTGGCAGAGTCTTTAAGGTTTTCTAGGTATAGAATCATAACATCCATGAAGACAGATAGTCTGAGTTCCTCTCTTCCTGTTTGGACGCCTTTTATTTCTTTCTTTTGCCTAGTTGCTGTGGCTAGCACTTATAGTACTATGTTAAATAGGAGTGGTGAGAGTGGGCATCCTTGTCTTGTTACAGTTCTCAAGGGGAATGCTTCCAGTTTTTGCCTGTTCAGTATGATGTTGGCTGTGAGTTTGTCACAGATGGCTTTTATTGTTCTGAGGTATGTTCCCTTGATGCCTATTTCTTGAGTTTTGTTTGTTTGTTTGTTTTATCATGAAGGTATTTTGGAGTTTATCAAAAGCTTTTTCCATATCTATTGAGATGGTCATATGACTTTCATTTTTAAGATGAATCACATCTATTGATTTCTATATGTTGAATCACTCTTATATCCCAGGGATAAAGCCTACTTGATTGTGGTGCATCAACTTTTTGATGTACTGATGGATTCAGTTTGCTAGTATTTTGTTGAGAATTTTTGTATCTATGCTCAACATCTATGTTTTGCATCTATGTTCAACAGGGATACTGGCCTGTAGTTTAATTTTTTTGCTGTATCTTTGCCAGGTTTTGGTATCAGGGTGACGTTGCCTTCATAGAATGTTAGGGAGGAGTCACCTGCCTTGAATTTTTGGAATAGTTTCAGTAGAATTGGTACCATCTCTTCTTTGTACATCTGGTAGAATTTGACTGTGAATCCATCTGTTTGGGGCTCTTTTGGTTGCTAGAATTTTTACTACTGCTTCAATTTTGGAACTTGATATTCATCTGTTCAGGCTTTCAATTTCTTCTTGTTCAGTCTTAGGAGGTAATGTTTTTCCAGGAATTTATCCATTTCCTTTAGATTTTCTAGTTTGTTTGAGTAGAAGTGTTAATAATAGTCTCTGAGGATCTTTTGTATTTCTATGGGACTGGTGGTAATGTTAGCTTTGTTATTTCCGATTGTGCTTATTTGGATCTTCTCCCTTTTTTGTTTTTTAATCTAGCTAGTGGTGTATCCATCTCTTTTTATCCTTTCAAATAACTAACTTTCGGTTTTGTTAATTCTTTGCTTGGATTTTTGAGTTTAATTTATTCAGTTCTGCTCTGATTTTAGTCATTTATTTTCTTCTGGTAGCCTTGGGGCTAGTTTGTTCCTGTTTTCTATTTCCTCTAGGTGTGGTGTTAGATCATTAATCTGAGATGTAACTTTTTGAGGCAGGCATTCAGTGCTGTAAACTTTCCTCTTAACACAGCTTTTGCTGCATCTTAGAGATTTGGGTATGTCATGTCTTTGCTTTCATTTATTTCAGAAACTTTTTTTTTTTTTTTAATTTGTGCCTTAATTTCATTGTTTACACAAAAGTCATTCAGGAGCAAGTTGTTTAACTTTGACGTAACAGTGCAGTTTTGAGAGATCTTCTTGGTATTGATTTCTATTTTTATTCCACTGTGGTCCAAGAGTATGGTGGTATGATTGCAATTTTTCTGAATGTATTGAAATTTACTTGAAGGCTGAGCATATGTTTCCTCCTGGAGTATGTTCCATGTGCAGATGAGAAGAAAGAATTTTGTGTTTTTGATGGGTAGAGTATTCTCTAGATGTCTATTAGGTCCAATTTGCTGAGTGTCTAATCTAAGTTCAGAATTTGTTAATTTTCTGTCTCAATTATCTGTTTAATGCTATCAGTGCGGTATTGAAGAACCACACTATTATTGTGTAGCTGCCTAAGTATTTTAATAATTCTAGAAGTACTTGTTTTACGAAACTGGGTGCCCCCAACGTTGGGTGTGTATATATTTATGACAGTTAAGTCTTGCTGAATTGGACCTTTTGTCATTATGTAATGACCTTCTTTGTTTTTATTTACTATCGTTGGCTTAAAGTCTGTTTTACCTGATATAAGAATAGTGACCCTTGCTCTTTCTTGTTTTCTATTTGCATGGTAGATCTTTCTCCAACCCTTAACTTTGAGCTTCTGGGTGTCATTGCTTGTGAGCTGAGTCTCTTAAAGACAGCAGATGGATGGGTCGTGTTTTTTTTTTTTTTTTAATCCAACTTGTGACTCTGTGTCTTTTAAGTGGGGGCACGTAGACCATTTATATTCAAGGTAAATATTGACATGTGAGGTTTTGATCCTATCCTGAAGTTGTTAACTGATTGCTTTGTAGTTTCTATTGTGTACTTACTTTATAGGGTATGTGGGCTATGAACTGAAGGGTGTTTGTGTGGCAGCAGGTATTGTTCTTTCATTACTGTGTTCCTTAAGGAGCTCTTTTAAGGCTGGTCTAGTGGTAACATATTCCCTTAGTGCTTGCTTGTCTGGAAAAGTTTTTATTTCTCCTTCACTTACGAAGCATAGTTTTGTGGGATACGAAATTATTGATTGGAATTTCTTTTCTTTAAGAATGCTGAAAACAAGCCCCTAATCTCTCCTGGCTTGTAAAATTTCTGCTGAGAAGTCTACTGTTAGCCTGATGGAGTTCTCTATGTAAATAATCTTACCTTTTACTCCGGCTGCTTTCAATATTTTTTTTCTTTAGCACTGACTTTGGATAGTCTGCAGACTACATGCACTGGTGATGTTCATTCTGTATAGTATTTCACAAGTGTTTTCTGCTTTTCTTATATCTGGATGTCAACCTGTCTAGCAAGATTAAAGAAATATGTTTGAATTATTCCCTCAAATGTTTTCCAGATTTTTTGCTTTTTCTCCTCCTTTCCCAGAATGCCAAAAATTCATTTTGGTTGCTATATATAATCCCATATTTCTCAAATACTTTGTGCATTTTTTAACATTCTTTTTATTTATTTTGTCAGACTGGCATAGTTCAAAAGACTGGTCTCCAAGCTTGGAAATTCTTTCTTCTGCGTGGTCTAGTCTATTAACAAAGTTTTCAATTGTATTTGAATTTCAACTGTATTTTGAAATTACTTGAGTGTGTTTTCAGTTCCAGAAGCTTTGATTTCTGTTTAGCATATTATTCTCTTCCTTTATTTCCTGGATTGCTTTAGAAGTTTCTTTGTGTTGATTTTCAACCTTGTCTTGGATCTCATTGAGCTTCTTTGTAATTGTGCTTTGAATTCTTTCCCTGTAATTTCCGAATTTCTATTTTGGTTAGGAACCATTGCTGGACCTGCTAGTGTGATCCTTTGATGGTGTTGCCACATTCAGATTTTCATGGTGCCAAAACTCTCATGCTGGTTCCTTCTCATCTGGAGATGTTGGCACTTCTAACTTTTGTAATTATTTCCTTGCCAGTAGGTTTTATCTTCATCGTTCTTTATCTAAAATATTATTACTATTATTATTTTGAGACAGAGTATTGCTCTGTCACCCAGGCTAGAGTGTAGTAGTACAATCTCAGCTCACTGCAACCTCCACCTCCCAGGTTCAAGTGATTCTCCTGCCTCAGCCTCCTGAATAGCTGAGACTACATGCGTGTGCCACCACGTCCAGCTAATTTTTATATTTTTAGTAGAGATGGGTTTTCCAGTGTTTGCCAGGCTGGTCTCGAACTCTTGACCTCAGGTGATCTGCTCCCCCCCGCCCCCCTTGGCCTCCCAAAGTGCTGAGATTATAGGTGTGAGCCACCATGCCCAGGGCTTACCGTTTTTTGTTTTGTTTTGTTTTGTTTAACTTCCCTTTCCTTTTCTCCCCCTTCCGAGGGGGTGTGACTGCAGAGAATGCTGGGTATGGTGGGCTGTCTTTTGGCTTTGCTTCTATCACTTCTCTTAGCAGGTTTTATATCGGGTTGTGCAGTTAGACCTACAAGCCAGTAGATGGTGCTTGTAGGTAAGAGCTAGCTACAGCTAATGTGGCTGCATATATACTTGATCCTTGTTTACTGGTGGAAACTCTGTTCTCTCAGGCAATGGGCTGATTCATGCAGTGCAGAGTGCTCTGAACTCTGCTCAGCCCCAGGGTTGTAGGGGACAAGATGAATGGGGCTGGACTAGGCAGGTCCACCTACAGATCCTCCAATGTCAGGCACAAGTACCAGTGCCAAGTGATAATCCAGTAGGCAGCCACCAGGTGAATAGGTGCTTTGAATGCCTGGAGATCTCCCTGGGCATGTAGCAGAGAGGGCCTCCCTGCATCAAGATCTCTGCACAGGAAGGATGGGGCAGGTCAGGATGGGGCAGGTCAGGTGAGTTGGTGCTCCAAATACCTGGAGATCTGCCTGGGCTTGGAGCAGAGAGCGCCTCACTACACCATGATCTGTGCCCAGAAAGGGTGCAGCAGCTCATGGTGCTGAACCAGGCAAACAGTTGCTTTAAATGCCTGGAGATCTACCTTGGTATGGAGTGGAAGGGGCCCTGCTGCACCTCAGTTTATATCCATGAAGGGTGAGGAGGCTCAGGCTGCTAGTCTAGGCAAACAGGTGCTCCAAATGCCTAGATTTCTGCCTGGGCATGGGGCAGAGAGGGCTCTACTGGACCAAAATCTACATCCAGGAAGGGTGGAGCAGCTCAGGCTTCTGGTCCAAGAAAGTGAATGTTCTAAGTACCTGAATTTCTGTCTGGGGTGGAGTGGAGAGGGTCCTGATGTACCATGATCTCAGGGGAGCAGGCTGGGGCACTTAGCAATGGCATACACAGACCAGACGCAGGTTGCCAAGCTGGTACTGGCTGCAAATCTCGCTTCCCAAGGGAAACTGCAGTTCTCGTACCAACCCAGGCTTGCAATGGGGGAGAGCACAATTCCAGTGCCTCCTGCTGAGGTGCTTTCCATAGTTTTGGCTGTGGAGGCCCCTACCCTACTCCAGAGTAGATGCTCCAGTCTCTGGCCTGAGACTAAAATGCCTGTGTGGCCACACTTCTGGGTTGCCAAGGAATGGCTGATTTTGTATGCACCCAGATTAAAAATGGCATCTTGCTCTCATTCTTGGGTCTGGGAAAATATCTGCAGCTTTCCCTGGTATCTTTCTCTCATAGTATCTCCAAGCCTCTTTCTAAGTTAGCTCTAGGGCTTGGGCAAAACAAAGTGCTTTCCCTTGGCCTAGGTTGCTCAGATCCACTGTGGAAAGGTAAGTCACGGAGGGAAGCTCTCTGTCCCTCTTATGTATTTGGGCTTCACTCACTTTTATCAGCTGGATGACATCATGGGGGCTGTTTACCAGCATTCACCTCCCTGGGATGTGGAATGTCCTTCACAATTCCCAGAATAATGCTTTTTTAACTTAAAAAAAATCTTCTCATGTCAGAGGAGAGTGGACCCCAGGCTGGGAGAGGAATGTCTTAGTTACCTCGGGTTGCAATAACCAAATACCATAGACTGGGTGGCTGAAACAGCAGAAATTTATTTCTGACAGTTCTGAAGGCTGAAATCCAAGATCGAGGCGCAGCATGGTCAGGTTCTGGTGAGGCCCCTCTTCCAGATTGTTCTCACTGGGTCCTCCAGGATTTTTTTAAATAGATAGATTTTAGCTGCTCTTGTCACAAAAAGTAACATGAGATGATAGATATTTTAATTTCTTTCACGATAGTAACCATTCTACTATCTATGTGCATCTCATAATATCATGTTGTAAACCTCAAATACATACAATAAAATTATTACATAGTCCACAAAACTAATGACTATGAACAAAGTCATTCTTTTCTCATGTACTTGGAAAACTGCTAAATTTCTCTGTTTGATACTCAAAAATAAACATTTGAATCTCTGTTTTCATTCATATCTTCATTCAGTGAGGACTTCTATAGAATCACTGGTTTGAAAGGCCTAGAATGTGGGAATAGCTAATTCTTGCTGAGGCTTCAAAGGTCAGTTCTCACCCGTTACAACCTCCTGGCCACTTGCAAGCTATCAATAAACACATTAGACAAATGTCCTTGCTCTTTTGAAGGACAAAAGTATTGTACTCCTTTGTGGTTTGGTTTCTAACTTTTGAGAGCACCAAGAGCAGTCCAAATTCAAAGGAAGAAGCAGCTTCCTCCCACTCTGTTGTCAATTATCTTCTTGGGAAGTTTCTTTGCAGAGTTTTTGTGCATCTCTGAGCCAATTACCACAAGAAAACAAAATGATCTTTAAATTAAAACAACATGAGTATACTTGAAATTTGCAGCGAGAATAGATCTTAAGTGTTTTCACCACATACACACACACACAAAAGTAACTATATGAGGTGATGGATAAGTTAATATGAATACTCACTTGACAGCTGTAGACTATAGCCACAAATAAAAACAAATATGTTGATCATTTATATTGAAAATGAAATATACCCTTAATCTTTTTCTTCTTAGCATCTAAATTCAGACTGTGGTTTATTTGGTTTGCTGTTATAAAAAGAAATAAAAGCCAAAACTCTTACTTAAGTTTTAATATATTCAACCACATTTCAGATTTTCCTTAACAAGCCTAAATATTAAAACAGCTTTTAAAGATGAGCATATAAAATAAACAAATCATCTTTATCATGAAAGCACTCCGATTATACTTTCCTTGCATTTTTAAATGATGAGTCAGTTAGAACTATCCAAACCCTATAACTGTCACATTCTTAACTTTCCATTTTTAATAAAAATTATTTCCATAAAGATTAGAAATTAATCTGACCTGACTCTCAAAACTAATATAGTTTAGCACAGGAAGCTGTAAAAATTCACCTATCTAGGTTTAATAAAGAAAGTTTTTTCAATTTAAATATGCATTGCATTTAATAAGCTTGCATGATAATTTCAACAATGTTCATGGGTTCTTTAAATTACTTTCCTGCTATGTCCAGGATACAATCCAATTTCATTTTTAAGCAACTGAATTAAGAAAAGGTTTCAAAATCACAAAGCAATTTCTGAATGACACAAAATGAAATGATTAGAAGCCAGCCAATCAGATTGCTCTTATGGCTGACTTAAGAGAAAAAATTGTTTGCCTATATTTCTGTAAACCCCAAATATATGAGTTTTTGGATACACCTAAATGTTTGACTCTTAGATATCTTTTATCCAAACATTTGTCATTGTGAGGATCAGCATTCCATCCTTTTTTCCTTCCTTTCGACTTTTCATTCACATGAGTTAAACATTTTGCTAACTGGCAGAATACAACAACAAAGACAGATATGGCCCCTGCCTTCATGGAACATAAAATCTATTGCATACATATTCAAAGAAATGTGGAACTTCAAATTGAGAAAAGTACTATGAAGGAGCAATGCAGAGTGCAATGGAAGATTATCACAGGGTGACCTAACTTAATTTGAAGGTGTCAGGATTTTGACCATTTTTAGGCATTGGCATTTAAGGTGAAAACTACAGGATGAATGGGCAAACGTATTTGGCGATGGGGAAATGAAATAGATAATATGTGTCATAAGGAGAGTAAGAGAGAGAGGCAGAATGAATGGTATGAGATGGGACTGGACAAGCAGAGGTCAGAGAATTCAGGGCCTTGTAGGCCTTGCTAAAAATTTGGACTTTATTATAGTAGCAATTGAAAAACCCTGAAAGGTAGTAGAGAGTAACAAAAATCATATTTGCTTTACAAAGATCTCTTTGGATATAATATAGAGAATGGAGTAGAAGGAAGAAGAGGCTATATAAGTGGCCAGAAAACATATGAAAAAATGCCCAACATCACTAATGACAAGGGAAATGCAAATCAAAACCACAGTGTAATATCACCTTACTCCTGCAAGAATGGCCATAATTTTAAAAATCAAAAATATCATAGATGTTGGCATAGATGTAGTGAAAAGGAACCCTTTTACACTGCTGGTGGGAATGTAAAGTAGTACAACCACTGTGGAAACCGGTGTGTAGATTCCTTAAAGAAGTAAAAGTAGATCTACCATTTGATATAGCAATCCCACTCCTGGATATCCACCCAGAAGAAAAGATGTCATTATATGAAAAAGACACTTGCCCATGCATGTTGATAGTAGCACAATGTGCAATTGCAAAAATATGAAACCAGCCCAAATGCCCATCCATCAACGAGAGGATAAAGAAAATGTGGTATATAAATATCATGGAATAATACTCAGCCATAAAAAGGAACAAAGTAATGGCATTCACAGCAACCTGGATGGAGGTGGAGACCATTGTTCTAAGTGAAGTAACTCAAGAATGGAAAAAAATTGAACGTTGTATGTTCTCTTGTAAGTGGGAGCTAAGATATGAGGATGCAAAGGCATAAGAATTATATAACGGACTTTGGGGACTTGAGGGGAAGGGTGGGAGAGGGATGGAGGATGGGGAATGGGTGATAAAAGACTACACATTGGGTACAGTGTACACTGATTGGGTGATGAGTGCACCAAAATATCAGAAATCACTGCTAAAGAACTTATCCATGTAACCAAACACCACCTCCTCCCCACAAATCTATCGAAATAAGAAAAAGAACCCTATCTCTCACCGTGTACAAAAATCAAATCTAAATGGATTAGAGACTTAAATCTAAGACCTCAAAATATGGAACTACTACAAGACATAGTTGGGGAAAATCTACAGGACATTGATTTGGGCAAAAATTTGTTGAATAATACCCCATAAGCATAAGCAACCAAAGCAAAAACAGACAAATGGAATGACATAAAGTTAAAAAACTTCTGCACAGGAAAGAAAATAATCAACAAAGTGAAGAAACAACCCACAGAATGGGAGAAAATATTTGCAAAGTACTCATCTCACAAGGGATTAATAACCATAATATATAAGGAGCTCAAACAACTCTATAGGAAAAAACCTAATAATCTGATCAAAAGATGGGCAAAATATTTGAATAGACATTTCTCAAAAGAAGACATACGAATGGCAACCAGGTATATGAAAAGGAACTCAACATCACTTATAATCAGAGAAATGCAAATCAAAACTCTAATGAGAAATCATCTAATCCCAGTTAAAATGGCATACATCCAAAAGACAGATAATAACAAATGCTAGTGAGGATATGGACAAAAGGGAATCCTAGTACACAGTTGGTGGGAAGGTAAATTAGTACAACCACTATGGAGAACAGTTTTGAGAACAGTTAGTTCTCATAAAACTAAAAATAGAGCTACCATATGATCCAGGAATCCCACTGCTGGGTATATACCCCGAAGAAAGGAAATGAGTATATCAAAGAGAAATCTGCACTCCTATGTTTGTTGCAGCACTGTTCACAATAGCTAAGATTTGGAAGCAACCTAAGTTGTCTATCAACAGATGAATGAATAAAGAAAATGTGGCACATATACACAATTCAGCCACAAAAAAGAATGATATCCTGTCATTTGCAACAACATGGAGGGAACTGGAGATCATCATGTTAGGTGAAATAAGCCAGAAATAGAAAGATGAACATTGCACATGCTCACTTATTTGTAGGAACTAAAAATCAAAACAAGTGAACTCATGTGGACAGGGAGTAGAGGGATGGTTACCAGAGACTGGGAAGGGTAGTGGGGTTGGGTTGAGTGGTGTGGGAGGGAGATGGAGATGGTTAGTGGGTACAAAATAATAGAAAGAATGAATAAGATCTACTATTTGATAGCACAGCAGGGTGACAATAGTCAATAGTAATTTAATTGTACATTTAAAAATAACTAAAAGAGTATAATTGGATTGTTTGTAACACAAAAGATAAATGCTTGAGATAATGGATACCTCATTTACTCTGATGTGATTATTATACATTGCATGCCTGTATCAGGATATCTTTTGCACCCCACAAATATATACACCTACTTAGGATGTATGTGTAGCAAACAACATAGTATATATAGGGTTCAGTGCTATCCGAGGTTTCAGACATCCACTGGGAATCTTGAAACATATCCCCCATGGATAATGGGGACTACTGTATGCAAAATACTTTTACAAAGTAGAATTACAAGACTTAGTGACTGATTAGATAGAGTGCAAAGGATATGGAAAAGCCATGAATCGTGTCTTAGTTTGGCATGTGCAACTCTCTGGATGTTTATGCTATTTCTTATCAATATAGGGACTGCTGAAAGATGAGTTCAGCTTTAGACCTGTTAACCTGAGGTGCCTGTGAAAAATTCAACTAAAAGTGGCAAGGAGGCAGATGAATCAATGGGTCTGGAATTAAGAAGAGGTTTCAGGGGCAGAGATAAAAATTTTAAGTCACCAGTAAAAATGGTCATTGAAACCAAGGGAATGTGTGACGAGTGTGATGAGAAATGAATGGGGCCTAAGACTGTGGGACTTTAACAATTAAAAGTCAAGTGGAGGAGGAGATCCAGCAAAAGAGAGAAGGATTTGCTATAGATGTAAAAGAAAAAATCAAGAGACTGTAGTATCGCAGAAACCAGTGAAAGAGAGTTTTCCATAATTAGGAGTAGTTAAGTATCCCAAATGGTACTGTAAGTCAAGTAAGGTGAACATTAAAAAGTGTTTGTCATATTTAGTAAAATGGTGATTACTGGTAACATAGTGACAGCTGTTTTGGTGGAGTGATTGGGAGTAGAAGACAGAATGAAATAGGTTAACAAGTGACCGGAGTAAATACACTAAGGATAAGGGGATCTTGGTTTTACATTGTCAGAGAAGAGAGTTACAAATATAAAAAGGAGGAAACAAGAATAAACCCTGTGGTGCTGAACTGGAGTTGGAGGTAATAATGGAAATGCATGGTTTTCTCTAGATAGACAGATGATATAAAAATAGATAAATAGGTAAATATTGATAGAAATTAGTGTGTATCATGAAAAAATGCTCATCATCACTGGCCATCAGAGAAATGCAAATCAAAACCACAATGAGATACCATCTCACAACAGTTAGAATGGCAACCATTAAAAAGTCAGGAAACAACAGATGCTGGAGATGATGTGGAGAAATAGGAACACTTTTACACTGTTGGTGGGATTGTAAACTAGTTCAACCATTATGGAAAACAGTATGACGATTCCTTGAAATAGGAACACTTTTACACTGTTGGTGGGATTGTAAACTAGTTCAACCATTATGGAAAACAGTATGGTGATTCCTCAAGGATCTAGAACTAGAAGTACCATATGACCCAGCCATCCCATTACTGGGTATATACCCAAAGGATTATAAATCATGCTGCTATAAAGACACATGCACACGTAAGTTTATTGCGGCACTATTCACAATAGCAAAGACTTGGAATCAACCCAAATGTCCATCAGTGACAGACTGGATTAAGAAAATGTGGCACATATACACCATGGAATACTATGCAGCCATAAAAAAGGATGAGTTTGTGTCCTTTGTAGGGACATGGATGCAGATGGAAACCATCATTCTCAGCAAACTATCACAAGAACAGAAAACCAAACACCGCATGTTCTCATTCATAGGTGGGAACTGAACAATGAGATCACTTGGACTCGGGAAGGGGAACATCACACACTGGGGCCTATCATGGGGAGGGGGGAGGGATTGCATTGGGAGTTATACCTGATGTAAATGACGAGTTGATGGGTGCTGATGAGTTGATGGGTGCAGCACACCAACATGGCACAAGTATACATATGTAACAAACCTGCACGTTATGCACATGTACCCTAGAACTTAAAGTATAATAATAATAATTAAAAAAAAAAGAAATTAGTGTGTGTGTATATATATGTATGTATATATAAATGTATGTGTATATAAATGTATGTGTATATTTCCTACCTCTCTTCACCATGAGTGTCTGGGAATAGCGATACTCCAACAGCAATGAACACACCTAGTGCCAAGAACAGAACTTGGCTTCTAAATACCACTCTGAGAAAAGAAATTAGGCTCCTTAGAGAAATGCCTGATTCCAGGGATAGGGCAGGGAAAGTGCAAGGTGAGACTGGAATATCCTATTGATATAAAAAGTGCTCAGAGAAAGATGAGGACATGTCAAAAACATGCAAAGACCACCTTGAAGTGGCAGTTATTGTTTACAAAACAATTTGAGCATCAAAATAAACAGAAATAGCAAGAAACTATAATTCATTGAATAATATGAAAAATCCTGAGTTCTCACAGGTATGAATAAATGAATTAATAAATTGAAAGTTTGATGAGCAATGGAATATTTACATAGCTTCAAAGTACCTCCTCACAAAACACTTGTTCATTAAAAGTGCATATGGAGAGAGTACAGTGGAGAAGCCTGGAAGATACCATCTTAATTAAATGATCAAAGTTAACATTACCAGTACTGGGCCAAATAAATAATGGGTACCACTTGATAGGATATAATACAAACACAACATTATTTCTACAGTATTTTTGCCAAAGATGTACAATCCGAATCTAAGTATGATGAAACATCAGAAAACCCCCAAATTGAGGGGCTTTGTATAAAATAACTGGTATATAATCTTTAGGAGTATCAGTCATGACAGTTAAGGAAAGATTGAGATAATCTTTCAACCCGAAGGAGACTAGAGGGCATGACAACTAAAATGTAGTGCTTTATTCTGAACCAGTTCCTTTTGCTATAAGGGATGTTGCTGGGATATGAGATGAAATATGAATAGAATCTAAGCATTAGATGTTAGTAATGTATGAATGTTAAGTTCCTATTTTCAATAGCTGTATTGGTTTATGTAGAATAATGCCTTTAATTTTAGGAAATACACGATAAAGAATTTGGGAGAAAAGTGTCCACAACTTATTCTTGAATGTTTCAGGGGAAGATTATTTGTACTGTACTTCCACTTTTCAGTAAGCTTGTGATTGTTACCAAATAAAAAGTAAAGGGCGAATGGAAGGTAAGAAAGTGGAGAAGTTGAAGTTGAAGTTGAAACATTAAAGGAGGCAAGAGACAATTAACTAGCTGGAGGAGAACGTGGGATTCAAAAAGGAATTTCTTTTTCAAGTGGGAGAGACAAAACCATGTTTAAAAGCTCTTGAGAAGGATCTAGTAGAAACTTTGGAGTTAAACTTACATGAGAGAGAAAGTGGGAGAAAGGCGGGATCCAGAGCATTGGTGGAGGGAGTGACCTTTCACAGGACTCTTCCAGCACTGTAATGGGAGGAAGAAAGGGAGCCTGGGTGCAGATCCAACCTGATTTTAGATTTGATGGCAGGAAATTGAGTGAGTTTTCATGTGGTGGATATTTTTTCTGTGCAGCAGGAGGCAAGGGCATCCATTGAGAATGAATGGGCAGAGGAGAAGTTAGAAGTTTGAGAAGATAAATTCTGAAGAAGTATTTGTGGAGAATAACAAAATGAGGTAACCTGAAGAATACAGTAATATTTCTAGGCACTTTTGACATCCCAAGTGAGGTTGGTGGCTGAATTTTTATTGGTACCAGTCTACCCAAACTATGATTTTTTTTCCAATAGGGCTTGGCTACTGCTTTTATAGGTAGGGACAAGACTGAGAGTTGACATCATTCGTTGTTCGAGTATTTTCAGGAAGGACCAATGGGGCAATGGATTTTAGAGTATTTGCAAGAGGGATTAAAATGACAGACCATTTGTATTGGAACTTGGGACAATATGTTTTTCTACATTCTCTCTTAAAGGAAGTCCTACATATATAGAATTTCTCTAACATTTTACTGATGGAAAAAGCACTGAAACTATAACTTAGTAAACTTCTGAAGTGTTAGAAAAATTCAAAGTTGGACACTTTTCAAGCTGAAAATCTTACTCTTCCCAATAAATTACAATAATGTTCGGTAGTTTGCTCATTGGGCATCATCAATCAGAACTTTGAAGTGCGGTACATAATTTTAGGTTGAGAAGGTCCTATCTGTTCAGGTCATTTGAAATGGGTTAATTATATCAATTCTAAAGTAAAAGGACAGCTATTCCATAGTGCCTGAAATCCCCCAAACTAAAGTATTATCTCCTCGTAATTCAGATACCTGTGTTTCTACATGAGCTACTTAAATTTTATCCATTTTATTTATTGGAGTTCAGAAGAAGATTTAACTGGAAGTTTCTGCTGTCAAAAAATGAACTTCAAAATCACTGACAGGTCTGTTGAAAAAAACTCTTGACCAATTTTCCAAAAATTTCAATTATAATGCCTGTATTATCTTCCTCGCCAGAGTTTTGGAAAAATGAGCTAATGAAGCTTTGTTAAAATACATAATAATAAGATTATTGGTAAGTTGAAGGGAGAAAAATAAGTCTAGAACTTGAGGCATTGCTCAGAGTAAGCAAGGCAGGTAGGGTGGGAGTCTTAGGCAGAATGAAGGTGCTATGTGCAAGGGTGAGGGACAAGGCCAGAAGAGCCACATAGGAAAACGCAGGAGCCTAAGGGGAGATTATAGGCCACTGAAGAGAAACTTTGCTTTTTTCACAATTTTAATGGTATCTGGTTCTTAACTTGGGAAAATCTGAGATAAAATGACACAACCCTTTCCCAGGATGTGGCAACCAGATGATGAAGCCAGAGAAAGTGAAACTGAAGAAGTCTTACCAAGTGTATTGGGTTAAATGGTATGTCCTTATAATTCCTGAATCCTGCGCATGAAACATTATTTTGAAAAAGGGTTTTTGCAAATGTAATTAAATTAAGAATCTTAAGATTAGATCATCTTGGATTAACCTTGTGGGCACTAAATAGAATGACAAATGTCTTCATAAGAGACAGGAAAGAAAAAGGGAAGAGGAGAAGGCCATGTGAAGACAGAGGCAGAGACTGGAGTTATGTAGTCACACACTAAGGAATGCTGCCAGCCACCTGAAGCCAGAGAAGGCAAGAAATGTTTCTCCCCAGTCTCCAGAGAGAGCGTGGACCTGCTGACATTTTGATTTTAGACTTCTAGCCTCCAGAACTGAGAGAGAATAAATTTCAGTTGCTTAAAGTCACCTGGTTTGGGGTAATTTGTTACGATAGCCCTAGGAAACTGGTATACTGAGCATGTCATTTAAACATATAGCAGTTCCACTGTAGTTATCAAGACCTCATGATGCATTCTAAACATGTAGGCCTGTTGGCATTAAGCAATAATTACAATAGTAGCAGCCACTGCAAACATTTATTGGGAATTTTAGATACTAAGCACTGTGCTGAATGATGTAAATGAATTATTTTCCTGAATCCTCAGAACAGCTCTATGATAGAGGTACTGTTATTAACCTCACTCTACAGATGAGGGGATTGAGGCTTAACACTTTGTCTAGGGTTTCATAACCACCAGGCAGTAGAGCAGGGATTTGAACCCACACAGCCTGACGCTGGAGCCCACACTTTTAACCACTACACTAAACTGCTTTCAGAAGTCATTTGGATACACCACAGTAGTTGGTAATAACTTATGTTCTAAATAAGTCTGATTGGCTGAACGATAAAGAGATTTTTGCTTTCAAGTTCAATCCAAACTCAGACATTTCATTGCTATACCATAAACACAAATCTATATCACAAAGAAACAAAAGTTTTTCAAGACATGTCCTGTTACTTACTTCAAGTGACTAGAGTTGAGTAAAGCAAAAAAATAACTTCGACAGTACCATACTTACCCTAGCCAGAATTAACTAGGGATGTTCTAATAAAAATATTCATTTTTCTTTTTTTATTTAAGCTGTTTGCTCTATAGTATATGCAAAGGATACTTTAATAAAATCATTACACCTTATGGAGCAGTCGTCTCATTTCATCCAATAACATGTTCACCCTTTAATATATCATATTCTTCCTTTTTTCTCATACCTTTGTACTAACTTCTGTTATCAATTTATTCAATCTACATAAAATAATCAGTATAATAGCAAAATGACATAGTAATATAGTGCTATCTCAAAATTAGTAGTTGCTCCTCAAAAATAAAGGCAGTCTGCTCTACCTTGACGTTTGGATTGCTCAGCTATCATAGGAAACCCTTCTGCCTAGACAGCTCCAGTCCCTTGGCATCCTTTCTTAATGATATTTTATTTCAGAAGTTAACAGTGACATAAAAGAGTACTAATGTGTAGTAGGTTCAATCCCATATTTTTTAATATCTCACTGTTTGAGACGTCTTAAAATGCTGGCTTCCTCAAACAGAACCACATTGTTATTTTCCAAAATTCTATTCCTTCAAGGGATAGAGTTCTTTACTTTTCTTAAATGAAAATGCCCAGAAATGATCAGTTTGAAGCTGTTGGGGCAGAAACTCATCTTCAGGTCCAAAATCGTTGATGTGTGAGTTAGAATTAACAGACCTAACTGGGAGTCCCAGATCTGCTACTTATTAGCCATGTGAACTGGGATATGCTCATAGCATGTCTAAGATGGTGTCTTCATTTGTAAAATGAGGATGCTATCATCCATCCTAACTTACAGGAATGTTGGAAATATAGTGTAACTATTTGAAAAACACTTTGAAAACTCAAGCAGTAAACCAAAGTAATCTTGATACATAAAAATGCATTAGCTTTCATAATGGACAGAGTTGGATTTGAATCCTAGATCCACTAGCTGTGTGGGCTTAGAAAATACTCTTCCCACAGCTTAGAAAATACTCTTCCCTTGATTTCCTAACCTGTCAAAGGAGATACTTCTTAGAAGGTTGTTTAAATAGACGACGTTTATGAAAGTAGTACACTGACTGGCATATATTATTTTTTCTCTCTCTCCTCTCCCTTATATGCCCTATTTCTGAAGAACATCTCTAGATTCAGGGCAAATAGAGTATTCCATTTTGGATCAACAGTAGGTTTCCTTTACTTGGGACTCTTCAAAAAAGCCCCAAGGACAGTGCCCAAAGGACTGCTGTGAAGTTAAAGTGTCAGGCTCCAAATTTTCTTAGAAAATCAATTTGAGCCAACCAAAAGTGAGGCTGCATTTTGGAAAATTGTCCTTTAATATCTAGCACATTCAATACTGCTTTCACCATACTAGATGGGCTTTTCTTTCAGTAAAGAAAATAAAAGGAGTGAATTTTACTACTTTTGACTAGGTGACTTTATGTGTATAAGAACGGTTTCATCCTTTTCTAGGTCCAACAGAAAGTTTTACCTTAAAAATCACAGATAAAACAACTTTTTTCTTCTTTGGTCTATTCCTCCAAATAACTCCTCCAAATAACTATAGGACCTTTTGTTGTATATGGAGTCAAGGGGGCTAGAGAATTGTTGGCAATCTTCAGGAGCAAATTCCACTTTCTAATCTCCAGTATCTTTTTCCAGTGTTGAAAGCACAGCTACCAAACATTTACAAATACCCTTCTGGTTTTGCTTTGCCAATTTTCTCTTCAGTAATGTTTGCTTTTCTCATTGTTGTCTGTATATTCAGCCTCTGAGGACTAATGTCATTTGTCCAGTAACCTAACAATGATGTTAAACTCCATGTTCTCATAATGAGACATTATTCATCCTTAGGATATTTACAGTAATACAATGCACAATCCAGTAATATGGAATGTGATCTACTGTTCCACTGGAATACCAATGTCGTGCATCATTAATAAATGCACAGTTCCTATTATATGTGAGGCTTTCAATTAGCATACATATTTTTGTCATCACATATCAAACCAGCTGACTTCTTCTCATTTTGTGTTATTTTTGCTGACTTGAAAAGTTGAATTCTTATTGTAGCAGTGTATATTAAAGCCTGAACTTTGAAAACCACTCCAAATGATTTTCAGTATTGAAATGGCAGTTAGATTTTTTCCAGGCTTTCTAAATGAAGCAATGTGATGTTTTTCTTCTTTCAATCATTTCGATGGCACCTTTGCAACAAGACCATATGTTGTTAACCTAAACCTGGTGTGTTTAGATTACAATGGGTTTTGCAAAGTATGGCCCACAGAGTGCCTGCTTGGGATCCAGTTAAAAATGCATATTCTTGGGCTCCACTGCAGATCTACTGAGTCAAAATGTGAGGGTGAGGCCTGGAAATTTTTCTTTTAACAATATTCTAGGTAATGTATTCTGAAATTACAGGATCGCTGATTTGGTGTTGAGAGAGTTGACACTCTTCCATTTCTCACTTCTTTGCCTCTATAAGAACTTTTATCATCCTCATAATTTTAACCCTTTCTAAGTAACATGCTGTCCCGTTGACTATTTAAAGATACCTAAGTGTTCCATTTGGGACACAGGACTTGAAATAAGAAGGTTCTAGTCCTCATTTTGCCATTTATTTTCCATGTGACATTGGACAAGACTTAATATTTCTGAGTTTTATTTTCACCAACTGCAAAATGGTGAAAAGTAGGAAAGAAGGGAGGGGAAACAAGATGATTAGATACATTAATGCTTAAGATTTTGTCTGGATCCAACATTTTATAATTTTATGAATGTTTCAGCTGCTATAAAGAGAGTAGGAGAGGGAAAAAGAAGACAGTAAGATAAGCTGCAGAAGTCACTAGGTTTGGAGGAATGGAATGATCATAGGTTCTGGAATCAGACACACTAGGATTTAGACCATAGCTCTGATATACTAATTTTGTCATCTTGAGCAAATTACACCATGCTTTGAACTTTAATTTCTCTGTTTATTAACATGGGGATAACATATATTCTCATAGAGTTCTCATTATGATCAAAAGATATAGTACACTATGTACAAAAGTACCCAGCAACAGGTGCTCAGTAAGTTAACAGATATGACGAAGAAGAGAAAGAATAAGAGGATGAGGATGAGGAGAAGGAGGAAGAGGCAGAAGAGAAGGAGGATGAAAAGGAGGAAGATGTGGCAGAGGAGAAGGATAAGGGAGGAAAAAATAAGGAACGAGACAAAATGGTGGGCATTTGGTACCTTAGATTTATTTGAAAACAAATATCTGTTGGGAATCTATGACCAGCCAAGTACTGTTCCAGGCAATGGCGATACAGTCGTGGTCAAAACAGATATTTTCTACTTTTGTGGAGCTTATTTTCTGACGTGTATGTGTATGTGTAGGGGGTGATGGTATGGCAAGAATAATAAATGAATATGGGATATTTCCAGTGGTAATAATTGCTCTGAAGAAAATTAAAGTAGGGCAAGAGGGATGCAGAGTAATGAAGGGTGGGTAGTTGCTATTTTACATAGGGTGATCAAGGAAAGCCTGTCTAATAATTTATCAATTGAACAAAGACTCAAAGGAAGTGTGAGAACCTCACAGCTATTTGGAGGGAGGCAGGAAGAAAGAATACCAAACAGAAATGTTCTAAAATGGGAGTATTACCAGAATAGTGAAGAAAAAAAGGGGGCCAGAATTCTGCATACGTAGCTGGAGCAGCGTGAAAGAGAGGAAGAGAGGTTCATAGGAGATGGTGTGAGAGAGGTCACAGAGGTGGCAGAAGCAGATTGGGTATGGCCCTGTAGATTATAGTAAGGAAGTCAGCTTTAACTCTGAGTAAAGTGGGAAGACCATGAAAGCTTGTGAGCAGAGGAATGACATGATCTGATTTACAAAGGATCACTGTTGTTGTGCCGAGAATAGACTCTAGGGAGACAAGATGGAAACAGGGAGACCAGTTAAGAGGTTATTGCAATAATACAGGTGAGAGGTTATGGTGGTCTGAGACCAGTATAGAAACAGTGTAGGTGGTGAGAAATGGTCAGATTCTGGATATATTTGAGAATGGAGCCAGTTAGATTTGCTGACGGACTAGATGTAGGTATGCAAGATAATGATAATCCCAAGGTTTTGGGCCTGAGCAACTAGAAGAATAAAGTTGCATTTAGTGAGATGGGGAAGATTACAGGAGTGGCAGGTACAAGGAGGATGAGTTACATGTGTAAATCGATTGCTAAGTAAGAAGAGTCAGTCAACTAACACTCAGTAGGCACTCCTGTGTGAGAAACCCAGTAACAGGTGCTCTGAGATTTTATTAGTAAAGTGCTCTTGTTAGTATTATAAGGAAACCAGAGAACACAGTCTTTAGTTTTAGTCGAGTGCTTGTAAAATTATTTTGGGAATAAGCTGTAGTCTTCCTAATGCGTGGGAAGTCCACATTCAGAGTTAATATACATCAGTTTTCAGCTTTCCAAAGCCACATTCATTATCTCTGAACTTCAGCTTTAGCCAAATCAAATAAAAACTAGTACAAGTTAAGGGGCTGCAACTTTGCTATTTGCTTACTCACAGTGATGCCTTACCATCGCTCCAGTAACTGCCTTAATTGTTTTCTGGAAATAATCCTACCCCATCTGGTGGGATGTTTCTGAAGCATTAAGTGCCCCAAGGAAAAGACCTTCTTTGCTTTACAGTAAGCGCACTGCTGTCAGGAGCCTCACTGGCTGTTTTGTACTTCAGTTTGTGCTGCTTCCCAAAGAGCTGAATGGAACGCTATTTTGTCATTTAAATCTAAAGAAGGCATTTGCACACTGATGATGTTATCTGAAGTTCTAATTTGTGCAAACATCGATCTGCTTTGAGCAGAAGAGAAATCTCCATTCAGACAGCAAGAACTGAGCTCAGATTAATGGTCAGGGGAAAGAACTGAAGCATCAGGAAGAGTAAACTTTTTTTTTTTTTTTTCATTTTAGGATGCTTTATCAGATTTTCTTTCCAGATTTATTTCTGTTCCAACGAAGAATATTCTTTTTGAGCTAAATCCAATTTGTATATAAAAAATACACACCCATATTGATTTCACTCTGGTTTAAAATGGTATTTTTGCAGTGCAAAAATCTAATCAATAGAATCTTATGAGTTGGACTGGTAATGGTAAACATACTAACAGATATTTCATTTCATGGGGCCAAAGCTCTGGAAATTGATACTACTGAAAAGGATTACTCATTCACCATTGGGTATAACTTTGTTTACCCAACCATGATATAGGTGTAAAGCAGAAATACAATTATGCTGTGGCCAACACACAGGGGGTTTTTGAATAGTAGAACTTGCCTTCCCCAATTCCCCTAAGGCCCATAGATCGTACAAGTTGGCAGATCAAATAAGGATATTGTGGGAAATCGTTTACAATAAATGAAAAAAAGCTTAATCTGATAGGGTAGAAAATTAGACTGACAAAGTCACTGAAGAAATAAAAGTCTCCCAAGCCAAGATCAACTTTTTAAAAGTTAAGCTTTTAGAGGAGATGGATTTGTAGATCCTTGAACCCGTGCTGCTTTTTTTTTCTCTCATACATGTATCTAAAGCTTTTGGTTTTGAGCAAGACATGCTACAAGTGAAATTGTAAGACAGTAGTTGCCAGGGGTTCAAATTGCAGCCAACAAGCCTTTTAACATGCTAAATCAAAACTGTAGCAATACCAAAGGAACTGTGTTTCATCATTTCTAGTGGGCTTAAGTGTGAGCAGCTGAAATTAATCAAAAGATATAACCTGGACTTACCTCTGCCTCATGCTCACATAACTCTTGCTTGCCCTCACTGGAGTAAAACGTAGTGAAAACCTACAGTGCAGGAGCACACAAAGGGTTGAGACTAGAAGAAATAATTCAACTAGAGTACAGAAAAAAGCACCATTGTCCCTAAATATTATGACCCTGGAATATAAGATTGACGCCTAAAGCCAAGGAGGCATGAATCTAAGGAAAACAGATGGCTATTGCTGTTAATATACAGTCACCATAGGAGGTGGATACTAAAAATTCAGATATAGATTTTATCCTGGAATCAGCCAAGGGCAGTCTGGGCAATAATGATAATGCCTGTGAATACCATGTTGTGATCGCTGTGGTTGACCAGAAGATAATAATTGATATTTCCTATAATCAATTTATAAGGGGGCCTTTCTCACAATAGCTCATTGTGCTTTCTAATTCAGTAGCCTAGGCTGACATAGGCTCAAAATCACTCCATTAGATGGAGAGGAGATAGGTTACTATTTTCATTTTGATAATTGGAAAACAGAGGCCCAGGCTAATTTGTCCAAAATCCTATAGCAATTTGGTTGTATTTCTTTGAACCCCTTCAGAAAGCTGATAATATATCAACTCAGAATATTATCAGATTATGTTTATAGTGCAATAATAGGAAGTAATTCTTCCATGCAATACAAATTTATACAGCTTAGACAGTATTTAGTCTTTACCTTTGAACATACGAAGTCACTAAAGGAGGAACATAAGTTTTAAATACCCAAATTTCACTGGCTTTGGAATCTATTTTTTCAGTAAATAAGTGTCATAATACAGAAAAGCTATGAATTCTACCTTAGTCTTCTGGTCTTTAACAAGTTTGCAGAGTGTATTGTCAACTCTTTAATTACAATAAGTATTGTACTTCTTCCTACTACTAAGCATGTGTAATCAAATATCAACAGGAAATGTTATTTCCTGGTGGATCCTTATTAAAATGAATCAGGGAGATTTAGGTATAAACAGTGGCCTGAATAAGGGATGATACCTCCCTCCTTCATTCACATAAGATCTTTTCTGCCAGGGAGGTATTTAGATCTTTGTCCTCCCCTTCCTAGAAATTTTGAGAGTTATACTGGTTTGTAAATATCTATATTGACTATAGTTTCTAAAATGACATTATAATTAATTATTCTTTTATATTTAATATATCACTTTATCTCCCAAGCATTCTAGGAAGCATGCGGCTTCCTTATTTATGCTTTATAGAGTAGCAAACTAAGACTCAAAGAAATGAGGGATTTGACTAAAGTCACGGGGTTACTCAGTAGCAGTGCTGGAACTAGATCTAGTACTCTTGACTCTTAGCTTCAGACTCTTTCCACTATAGCAGTGGCTTTGATGGGACACTTGTACTAGTCAGTATAGGTTAGATTAGGTTGCAGATGACTCACCTCCCCACAAGATAATAGTGGGTGGAAACAACAGATGCTTATTTTTCATTCATGCTACATGTGCAATGCAGTTCAGAAGGTGGTGCTCTGACCACTACTTAGGACACTGTCATCTCAACATGAAGCTTTTAGGGCCTTCCAAGGCAGGCTAAAAGAAAATGGAGATTTGTGCAATGGCTCTTAAAAGCTTCCACTCAGAAATGCTACACATACCATCTGCTCACATTTCATAGGCCAGAGCAAGTCACATGATGATGCCTAACTGAAAGGGCACTGGGCCCCAAAGGATAAAACAATTGGGATCTTGGTGAACACTAATATGTCTGCCAGAATACTCTCTGTTCAAATGTAATCTTAGTCAGAATCCCATTATATAAAATAGATAGATATAAAGTAGGGAGATCCAAACCTACTTAACTTACTCCTTGTTTCTTTGGAAGCTCCTAAGGTCCTTTTAAAGAACAACAGGATTCAGTGAACCCAATTCAAAATCAACTGCCTCCAATATACAAAGAAAGCTAGCACATCAAATAAGTATCTTTATAGTAAAGATAAGAAGACTAATAATGTTTTTCAGGATCATGAGATAAAATTGAAGCTAAAATGGGAACAGATCACAGAATGATCCATTCTTTATCTCATGTATACTCACTAGACTTTGGTTCTCCCACTGTGATACAGAAAATCTTCAAGAATATTGTGACTTTTCATGTCACAATATATTAGGTGCACATAATGTTACCCATAATGAATGCTAACTCTCAAGTGCACAGCATGGTTTAGAAACTAATTTCTAAAGGAAGTACACAGTTTTAGATTCATTTTGAACTCCACAGCTGCCTCTTACTACTAAGCAACTTGACTTTCATGCAAGAGTAAGTGTTTTAATATAATGTGCCTGTACATTTTCAGCCTTGCTGAATTTTAAAATATGATTTGTTCAGAAAACAAAAATTTTTTTATTGGATTGTGGCTGGAAGGAAAATAATCCTTTTAAACATGAGGAAGGTCATTCAGTGTCACTAGTTTTTATGAAGAACATTTTAATCAAGACAGAAAAATAAAAATATATGTGTATTTCAGGGATGCTTGGTTAGGCATAGAACAAATATGGTTAGAACAATGATTTCAAGGTGGGTGTGTGTGTGTGTGTGTGTGTGTGTGTGTATGCATACATATGTGTGTGTGCTATGGGGCATATCAAAACCACCAGGGTGGCGGGGAGCTTTTCAAACTACACATACTCCACTACCCTCATTCTGATAACTCACCCTAAACTGAGAATCCATACTTTAAAAAGTCACCATTACATTTTATGAAAGAAGTAGCCTGTCATAGCCCTGAGGTGAGTTGGATAGAATAAAAATGTTGAAATCTACTAGGTTGTAACAGTGTTCTGTACTATAAACATCTGTGGCAACATTTTTTCTAAGAATTAAACCTAGAATTCTCCTTCCAGCTGTGTCACCCATCCCAAACTATGATGATAACAAGCAAGCCATTTTTCACCCAACAACAAATTCCTGAAAGAGAAGAGATTTCTTGTGCTATGCATTTAAAATGGCAACAGATCACATAACTACACAGAATAAAGATATTTTTGTTCCAGACCTCCACATTGGGTAGGCAGAGGGGAGAAGAGAATCTATTAACCTGAATGACCTCCTTCTTTTCCTTGTTTTCTCCCTCCCTTCCTTCCTCCTTTTCTTCTATCTATCTATCTATCTATCTATCTATCTATCTATCTATCTATCTATCTATCATCGATCATCTATCTACCAAAGCACATTTCCACATCTATTTCATGTTCACATGTGAATGCAAAGACATTTCACATATAAGTATGCTGTTGATCATCCAGCAGATTAGTGAATCAATTTACCAGTCCTACAATCTATTTTATTCCCAGAGCTGAAAAGAAAATAAAATTCACATTCATTCCATCCTATTGATGGAATGTTACCTTCCTTTGCCTTCTACAATGTGTAAAGTTCAGTGAAGGCCCTAGCTCAAAGTTCCCTTTTGGCGGTGAGAGGTACTATTTGAAATAAGGTTGCTATAGAAAGATGCTTCCTTCTGAGATGATCAACAACTGACATTTGTATAGAACTTTACCTTATACAAAGCATTTTCTGATTAATTATCATAATGTCTCAAGTCATGTACATCAGCTTAAACTTCCCCTGATTTCCAGGCCTGAGGCATTATGAGGAAAAAATAGAAATGACCCAGATAAGAAGTGAGGTTGTGAAAATCCAGGAAAGGGACAACTGCTGATTGCATTGCGTTTGGTTTTAATGTATATGTGAATCAAAATTATTCTGAATACAAAACAAAGGAAGAACAGAATGGCTCCTCAGGTTCTCTTATATCAGCAAACTATTTAAAAAATCATGTCTTTGAAAATTCAGATAGAACCCAGGGACAAAATGAAGACACAGTGGGAAATGGGAGATCCAACTATCATATGGGTCAGGAGGTTATAAAGTATTTCATTCTTCAAATTATTCTGGTACCCTCTAAATATGTCCACCTCACCCTTTATTTCATTTCTTTCACTGCTTGGTGATATCTCATTTGATAATATCATGGGAATCTTTTCCTCAATTTTTTTTTCTATAGCTCTAGGTGGTTTTGACTTAAGTTAAAGATACTGAAAATTGTAAGAGATTATATTATTTCTGACCCTAGTATTGCCCTTAGATCTGTCAACTAGGGTCTATTTTGACCTATTTTAAATGGCATCATCTGGTCTTCCTGCAGCTACCCTCCTCTTTTGGGCTGAGAAGTCTACTGGGCCAAGGGTATAAGCTTATCTGGAGTTTGCACTCCTGATCCCCAATAAGACTACTCCTTGGGAAGTTGGGTGCCTGGAATGCCCTGTCTACATGGCCCTAAGCCTACTTTCAGGGCCTACGGAGGACTCTGGCAAGTTTGGACTATGTTGCCAATATATGCACCCCAAGGCTTGAAGGATGGCTAAAGGACAGCTGTTTTCTGGGGGGTTGGGGTGGTGGCGTGGTATGTCAATAGAGTTTGGCTGGTATGGCTGAGTCCATACGTATGAAGCCTCTCATAATATGGAACAGAGTCAGGGCTGGGAGGAGAAAGGGGTTAGAACATAGGCAGGAGGTCTCTATTTGTATTTTTGCTCTAGGTTCCACAAACGTTAAGGATGGCCCTATCTATACCAATTATATTTGAAAAGAATGCAGCTTTACATAAAATTCTCTCCTGATATCCCCGTGTATGAAATCTCAAAGTAATCTGGAAAATTGGCCATGGTATAGATCATTGCACCTAAGAAGTTAATACATCTACCTCCCAAGAAGCTCCATGCTATGCTCACTGGCTTATGAAAACAATCTTCTATTCTTCTACTTCTGGGTCACGCATGTAAAATAAGACTAGACTAAAATGGGGTGGCTGCCCATAGGATGGGAGATAGGAGGAGAGGAGCCAGAGTTTATTCAAGCTAGAAGTGGGGTTACCCAGACAACATTTTAGAAATACTGAGTGGTAACAGGCCGGGCATGGTGGCTCATGCCTGTAATCCCAGCAACTTGGGAGGCCGAGGCAGGCAGATCACCTGAGGTCAGGAGTTTGAGATGAGCCTGTTCAACATAGTGAAACCTTGTCTCTACTAAAAACACAAAAATTAGCTGGGTGTAGTGGTGTCTGCCTATAGTCCCAGCTACTTGGGAGGCTGAGGCAGGAGAATCACTTGAACCCAGGGGGTGGAGATTGCAGTGAGCGGAGATCATGCCAATGCACTCCAGCCTGGGTGATAGAGCAAGATCCGTCTGGGAAAAAAAAAAAAACAAAAAACAAAAAACAAACAAACAAAAAAAACAAAAAAACAACGCACTGAGTGGTAACTAGAAGGCAGAGCCAAGGATAGAGACCAGGAGGAATTGATCATGTTTTAAGAGCTAGGAACACGCCCAAGATTTAGTATCAGGCCAGTAACTATAAACTACCCAATAATATGCCTAGAAGCCATCTTCTCAACAGCATTCTTAATTTCTGTTTTTCCCACAAATGGAAGAAGATAGCAAAGTGTTTTGATGATAACACAAAGATTTATGCTTACTTTTTTTTAAAAAAATGTAACCTTGGATGTAGAATGACAGGTCAAGTAGCTAAGTAAATGTTGGTTGAGGTAGCATTTCATGTCTACATCACAGGTGTTCCTGTATGAAAGTGTCTTGACTTCAAACCCTGAGTTAAAAGACTTAAAATTCAAACACATTTATTGACACTCAACCATGGTCTCAGTCATTAAACAGGCTGTGGAGGGCGAACTGTACTACTAATTCAAGAAACTTAGTATTTACTCTGCGTGCTTCATGACTGGGGAAATTTGAGCAAATCACTTATCTTCTCTGTGCCTTAGTTTCCTGATCTGTCAAATGTGAAGAGTCATTTCCTCACAAGGTTGTTGTACCAAATATAGTAACAATTGCAAAAGAGCACTGAAAAGTACAATGCCATACAAAAGTAAGGTTCCATTATTTTTAGACAAAACATCTTACAAAAAGTTATAATTTGTCCAAAACATCTTACAAAAACTCACAATTTCTAGAGAGTAACCTAGAAAAAGAATGATAATGCATGAATTACCTAAGCTTTTGTCCTTATTCCTCTCTTTCTGTCTTGGATTTTAGTAGTGAGATATATATACTTCTATCACAGCTACTTGATGACTTTTGGATATAGGTTATCTTCTATGAAGTCTCAGTCATAGAGAAAATATTTTTATTGAGCATCTACTAGAGTCCTGTAATAAGTATTTTTACATGTTATGTCATTTCATCCTCAATCAAGTTGGTGTTATTATGTTCCTTTAGGGATGAGGACATAAACACTTTTTTGCAGTGATAAGCTGTAAACACTCAGATCTGAACCAGCCACTGGTGGGGTCATACACACACACACAAAACTGTTTCAATGGAAATTACTTATTCTTTAATCCTTGTCACTATGATAAGGAAAGAAATTAAAACTGTCTTTGGTGTGACTTGCCAGACTTTGGTCATGTCTAAATGTTGCTTGCATGGCGCTACTAGTTCAGTTGTTGTATTGGATATCTGAATGGATGAATTGGCCAGATATCTATTCTGATTGATACCACAGCAACTGGCTATTAATATGACCAAAAGTCCCAAATCGACCACAAAATGGTCATTTTTAGGCTATGTCTGTACTTCTTGTATGAAGAAGATGCTGAGCATCTCTTTTCCGTGTTCTGAGAAGACTGAACAAAAGTTGATAGCCTCAAATTAAAGTATATAAAATACTAATTAGCTATCAGGAAGAGTAGAGACAGTGTTCTCAATGTGTTGTCCTTGTAATACCTGCATTACAATCATCTGGGTAGCTTGTTAAACATGCTGCTCTCTGATCCTCATTCCAGACTCCCTATATTAGGCTTTCTGTGGGGAGGGTGGTGGCAGAAATCCGCATATGCAACAGGCACTCAGTTATGTCTATGAATTTAAGGAACACTGCTGTAGAATCTGTCCTCTTACAGAGTTTTAAGAAACACATTCAACAAGTGTATGTGTGCTTGTTCTTTGTAGGGTTCTATAGTAGAAATAGAACACATGGTCTCTACATGTGTTCTAGAACTTGAGTTCTATGAAGACAGGAAATGGGTTTGGAGTTTTTCACCATTGTATCTGCAGCATCTAAACATAGTGCCTGGCACACAGTATTTGGTAAATAGCTATAGAATGGATCAGTGGAAGACCTTACATAGATAATTGACTTCATGTGAATGTACAGTAGAGAACTACAGCAATTCAAAGAAGAAAAAAAAAATGAAGGAAACTACCTGCCCAAGATGTGCCTATCTGAAGAAGGGAGACTACAAATGTATATTAAGAGTCCTCTCCCCTTTTGCCTCTTGGAGCTAAGGAAAGAAAAGCAACTAACAAGGGTAAGTGATCTTTAGAAAGATGAAGAATCCACTGAGATTCCCCAGGATATGAAATTCCACTGTTATTAAGATCCTTATAGTCTTAGGCTGTTTTTATAATTTTAAAATTTCTTGTTGGAGGTATCAGTTTTGAGTGCTGATACTACTGATGGTGTTAATTAAGTTCCCTTCTTTTAAGTAAAATTTAAGGTGCTTGGCATCTTGCCATATGCCCTAAGAGGCAATCCTGAATAGGTATCACTAAAGAGGAGTGACAAAATTGGCTTCAGACAAAAGGATCACATGGATTTCTAATTGCCCCTCCCTAACTTTCATACCTGACTAGACTGAACACTGCCAAGTACGAGAAAAATTATATATGTGTAATAAAGGTAGACTTTCCAGAGAAAGTTTATTTTTGAGGTAACTGGAGCTGAAGCAGAGGGAAATTGAGAATTGACTAGATATAACACAAAGAGGAAAGGGGGCAGGGAAGAGGTAATATTTCTGACCCTCCTGCCAGTAATATCAAGCAGCAAATGATCAAGTAAAGGTTGGCAGGCTAGCCTCCGCCTTGGAGGTTGCCTTGTTGTAACTCTAATACCTTTGACATATCCTATCTCTCAAATCAATGAATGACTGCATTAGGCCCTTCTAGTTCAGCTTGGACTAGTTCCAGAAACCTAGGGGTTTCCATCCTGCTGCCCTATGATTTTTACTTTACATTCCTCGGAGACTTGAATTAAGTTTTTCTTCCTGTTATGATAATGATGTTTCTTTTTTGTTTTTTCCCAGAAAGGAAACTAGTTTAACAGTTAGTTTTTCCCCTGGGTTATTTTAGAGTCTATAAGAAATACTGAGATTCCGGGACAAACAGACCATCTTTAAAACTTCACCAGAAGAGGCAAGAAGCTGCTAGTGAAATGAAAGAGAGGGTTAAATTAAGGGAAAAGAATACCCAGACTCCATTCATAGCCATAATAATCCTTAAGAACTTTCCTTCCCTTTCATGTCATCACAGAAATGTAAAATCTTTAAACAAAAATACAGACCTTAAGAATTATGAAATGTCAGTATACTTAAATCAGTAGCACTCGAACTTCTTTGTCCTGTGGAATTACTCCCATTTGAAGGAATTCTTTAATTTTTCCCAGTCCATCCTTCATTTTTCTACTTAATCGGAGAGATATAGTTAGACATTCACACTGCTTGGACAGGGATGAAGCTTTCTGGAATATATTGGATTATACATCCTATCCTTACTGATTTATCATACTCCGAATTATTATGTATATGTACCTGTATTGCTTTCTAGACTTTCTACTCTTCCATGATCTGTTTATTGAGGCATCAATACCAACTTATTTTATTTACTTAAGTTTTATAACACATTGTGACACCTGGTAGGACAAGTCCTCATTCATTAGTCAATAGAGTTTTATATTTTTCTGCACATTTTGTGTTATTTAATGCTAAAATTATTTTACTTGCTTTTGTAAGCATGATTTTTTTCCTGTTATATTTTCTGTACTATTATTTTTTCCCATTATATTTTGTCATAATATTTTCAGCACATTTTGTGTTATTTAATGCTAAAGTCTTTTTTGTTTGCTTTTGTAAGCATTATTTTTTCTTATTACATTTTCAGTCTCCCTCTATAACCCTGTTGCCATCATTCTTTCTAGATTTGGCCACTCTTTCTCCTTGTCAAATGCCACAAACATCTATTTTAACCAGTTGCCTTCATTTCCATATTACACACCTGTTTCCTAAGTTTTACTGATGTTTGTTTTTAATTACATGCTATTATAAGTACTTAAAAGTACATTTAGGACTGGGCACAGTGGCTCATGCCTATAATCCCAGCACTTAGGGAGGCTGAGGCAGAAGGATCACTTCAGCGCAGGAGTTTGAGACCAGCCTGGGCAATATAGCAAGATCCTGTCTCTACAAAAAATTTAAAAAGCTAGCAGGGTATGGTGGAGCACACTTGCAGTCCTAGTTACTCAGGAGGCTAGGGCAGGAGGATCACTTGAGCCCAGGAGTTTCAGGTTGCAGTGAACTATGATCTCATCACTGAACTCTAGTCTGGGTGACAGAGTGAGACCCTGTCTCTACAAAATAAATAAAAAACAAAATAATAAAGATTTAATGCATATTGAATTGAATTGAAAAATACAATTCATATTGTAAAACTTTCTGCTATGAATAAAACAATAATATACCTTGAGCTGCCAATTGTAGTTCCTTTGTGAGAAGGTAACCCCTAAAATCTCTTTAATAAATACTTTTCTGTACTTTTTAATACATTTACATTAATAAATGCATGTAGATACACAACTAATTTGTGGGTATATTTTAACCCAAATGGTATAACATTGTTTACATTTTTCTAGAACTGGGAAATAGCTCCAAGACATATTGTTAAGTCCATATAAAATTAACTTGTTCTTTTAGACTGTTATATAGCATACCATCATAGTCTGGATATGTTCTATAGTTTAGCCCTTTACAAATGGATATTTAGATTGTTTCTAAACCTTTTTTCTATTGTAAACAATGCCTCTTTTTGCACAGGTACCAGCATTTCTCAAGAATACTTCTTAGAAATGAAATGACTGAGTTGAGGCCATATGCATTTTAAGTTTTGATAGATACTGATAAAATATTGTACCAATTTATACAACCACAATCAGAGTAAGAGTATACTTGTTTCTCAATACCCTTCACTGATGTGTCAATATGGAAGAGTGAGAAAAAGTCTCTTTTAAATTTTTAAATTTTTATTTCCCTGATAACTAGTGAATCGAGCATCTTTTTCCATTGCTTTTTAAAAAACTATCAAGATGAGATTGAACAGATTTCAAAATGGCTCACAGTAAAAGCTATAATATTCAGAGGTCAGAGTTACACCATGTACTTACTCTGTGGGCGTGGAACAAATGATGCAATCAAAGGACTTGAACTGACTTCAAGAGTACAATCAGCCAACCCTTCTGCATTCAGGAGACTGCCTGGATTGTTCCTAAATCCTTATAGGCAGATGAAAAATTGCTGTTCAAATCCTCTAAAGAGGAAGTGGCATATATGCCTTCATAAGCTATTTTAATTTTAAAATTTTTCTCTCTCCCCATGAAATTCTCCCTTCTAGCCAAACTAGATTTCTCTGTATACTACTTACTTCTTTTCTATTCTTTAAAGAATTGGAGAAGACCTGGTCACCATACCCCATCTTATAGCTTTTCAAGTACTTGAAGATTATTACTAACTCTCTTCTGAACTCTCTTTTCTTGGAATGAATGGGGGCCTCAACCTGTCCTCAACAATCTTTTCGACTATGATTTTAAATTATGTTGCTTTCTACATTCCAAATCCTCTGAGTCCTTAATACAAAAAAAGAGTGAAGAAGGAAAAAAAGAAACTCCCAATTTTGCAAAACACACTCTTGATATTTTGGCATCTTTCCGTCAATTCTGTACTCTATGCATCTTGTGGAGATATTAGATACACATTTTAGCATACTTTTAGACTTCCTCTGCCTTTAGAAACTTTCTAATGTAAATTAAAAATTATTCACAAATATTTGTAATAGCTACATAATACTCCAAATGCACCCTGATTTACCTAACAATTCTGATTCTGTTGCACACTTAAGATGTACCTGATTCCTTCCTACTTTGAATAATTGCTGTGAATAACCAAATTGTCAAACTTCTATCTAGAAAGACTAGATGGATTACTATAGTATTCTGTTTGTATATCTCATTCATGTAACACATAGGATTCAGCACACAGTAGTAGTTTAATATGTTCTTATTGTCTTACATAGAGCCTGAGTCAAGTTTTCTCCAGAGCTGAAATCATTATTCTTGTCTTATGGAAATAATTATTATAACTGATTAAGGCCACAACCAAACAATGTTTAAAATATCGCCACTGTGTCACCGAAGAATACAGGAGTTACTTAAAAGAAGGGGGTGGGTTATATCTTGTCATTCCATTTAAGAAGGAGTTACTTAGTAGCCCAAAGAGATAGGAAAAGAATAAAACAGAAGTATAGGCACCTTCACCATCAGAGACTGGGTTCAGTCCACGTAATAGAGAAATCTAGATACAAGTTGAGTATCCCTTATTTGAAATGCTTGAGACTAGAAGTGTTTTGGATTTTGTGTGTTTTCAGATTTTGGAATATCTGCATAAACATAATGAGGTATCTTGAAAATGGGACCCAATGCCGGGTGCAGTGGTTCATACCTGTAATCCCAGCACTGTGGGAGCCCGAGGCGGGCAGATCACATGAGGTCAGGAGTTTGAGACCAGCCTGGCCAACATGGTGAAACCCCGTCTCTACTAAAAATACAAAAAATTAGCCAGGCATGGTGGTGGGCGCCTGTAGTCCCAGCTACTCGGGAGGCGGAGGCATAAGAATCGCTTGAACCTAGGAGGCAGAGGTTGCAGTGAGCTGAGATCACGCCACTGCATTCCAGCCTGGGTGACACAGCAAGACTCTGTTTCAAAATGAAAAAAAAAAAAACAAAAAACCTGGGACCCAAGTTTAAATATAAGATTCATTTATGTTTCATACATACCTTATATACATAGTCTGAAAGTACTTTTATATAATATTTTAAATAATTTTCTGCATGAAACAAAATTTTAACTGCATTTTGACTGTGACCCATCACATGAATTCAGGTGTGGAATTTTCCACTTATGGTGTTATGTTAGTGCTCAAAAAGTTTGAGATTTTGGAGCAGTTCTGATCTCAGATTACGAATGCTCAACTTGTAATGTTGAAAAAGATTTCACAAATTCCCTCTCATGTAGGGAAAGCTGGAGGTGAATGTTTTTAGCATTTAGCAAAAACTGGAGATATTTCCAGTTTTAAAGTATTTGGCCCTGATACTAAAAATAGAGAAATGCTTTGTGTAAGCTAGCTTACAACTGAGGATAGTCTGAATAAATAAAAGATCCAGACAGGTGAGGATGCACTTGAGTTTATTTGTATTGTAATTTAGACTACTTAAAACATACCTCTTATTTAATTTTGTCCTACTAAGTTTTGGGTTATGTATGGCAGATTGGCATTATTTCCATTTTTTAAACAAATAAATTATTATCAATTAAGTAACTAGCTACCTGTCTCAGAAATTATTTGTAGGTTACTCTTCATGACACTGCTAGTATCAGAACAAGAAGGTCACTTTCCAGATAATTACAACTCCCTTTCCTACCAAATCCAGTTAAACTAGAAATATTATATTGAACTTTGTGAAAATATCACATTTATAGGTCGAATATCAGCAATTTCACACAGTTCAATCTAACATTAGGGGTGGGAAAAGAGGGAGAGACACGTAGCCTGACCATTTCCTTTAGTCTAGTGTCAACTGCCAGCTTCATTTGCAAAACGCTCACAAGGTCGAGTCTTTCAGTAACAAGACATGCAAGACTTTTGCTGAATGAAGCTCTCACAATGATATGTCTTTCTTTTGAGCAAAAGAAATACCTAAGCTAGAAATCAAAACACAGTAGCAAACTGCGTGCACGATTCAGTGTTCAAGAATACTTTAAGTTGCATATGTTTTCTTTTCCTTGACAATCCTTGCCCTTGCCAAATCAGGATGACTGACACTCTTAATTTGCAATTTCCTAACTTTCAAGAGGGTTTTTTCTCTTTGATTGCTATATAATGGTTTACCTAATTATTTTTTTTTCAAGTTGCAGTTTCGGATGTTTAATTTCAAAATCAATTTGAGATGTCTTGAGCTCCATTAATACACTGTGATATCGCTTCACTCATTTTCTAGCAAAGCACTTACTTTAAAAAATGCATCATTCTAATGATTTTAAATTACTCTACAGTGCACATACCAATTTACAACTATTACAAAATTTTACATTTTTTTCCCAAAGCACTTCACGTTTAAAGCTGTTCTGTATTTCAAGACAGAATGATAGCGTTAACTTTTAAAGGGCATGAATACGATTTAGGGCCTTTAAAATTTTCTGCCCTCTCTGATGTAGAATGTAACCTAAGTAAATAAAATTTTAAGTGTTCAGTGGGCATATAACATCAGCTTAGGATGAGGACATTATTATAAAATAATTTTCTTTTTATTTAAACTAATGACAATATTCCTTATAAATGGAAACAAACTCATTGTGTGTATGTGTGTAAGAGTAGCAATGTGTTAGTGTGTCAATTTACGTGTAAATATGCATGGGGTGTATATGAGTGGGTAAGCATGGGCTTGAGTGTGTGCATGAATGTGCCACAGTGTGTATATGTGTGATTGTGTGAGAGTGTGTATATATGTGTGAGTGCGCAAGAGTCTATGTGAACGTGAGAGTGTATGAGGGTTGCTTGATTGGGTGCATGTACATGAGTGTGTGCATAAGTGTGTTTGCGCGTATGTGTATTCATGTATTCGCTTGACTTTGTGATAGTGTGTTTGACTGTATGAATATGCAAGTGTGAATCTTTCCATTTTAAATACATGCTTGGAGATCAAATGCTACTTGTACTTTTATTTAGGCAGTCATTAGAGTGTGCTCTAAGAATTACTTTACTAATCTCAGAATAAAATGAGGGAAATGAAGTACCTCCCAACTGTATCTATAATACATCTATAAGATATTTGCATTAAACACACACACACACAATTTGTACCTTGCTTGAAATTTGCAGGGAAAAAATAGCTACATTCGAAATCTGCACCTGGTAATATCAGTTTCATAGATGTAAATCAGCTGCCAAAGTTGGGAAACCTTCCTTCCTCATTGCCTTTTAAAAACATTTTTGATTGCTTTATTCTCTCAGGATTGCTCATTCACAGTGACACATGCCACTCTCACAGCGATTGAGGATACTTTGGGATTAATAGTTAAAAGACTATAATTATCATCTGTTTTCGCCCCAGACCACCCTTGAAGTTGCAGAGAGCACTAGGCACATTTCTGGAATGAGCCTGATGCTCATTGTTTGATACAACATTTTCCTTTTGTTGGTTAAAACATGCTGCTCTAGAAGGTAGAGGCAAAGCCCTGGGGGCCAAAGCTACCGTGTAATAAGTGCCAGGTTCAGGGCTAGAATCTTTGTGTACGTTATCTCATTTAATCTTCAGTACAACCTTGCAAGATAGTGTTAGTACCAGTTTTCAGAGGAGGTGCTGTGGCTCAGAGAAGTTAAATGAGTTGCTTAAGGTCATGTAGCTAATTAGGAGAGAGGCTGGCATCAATTTTGAGTTTGTCTCACTCTAACACTGTTCTTTGAATTACACCGTACTGAAAGGTATGACCTTTCTAGTATTTATATCTTCCCTCACTGGGAATGGGGTTTCTTTGCCTGCCTGCTACTCTCTGCCCCTCAATTGTCTTCTCTAACGACGCCTAAAAACTTGATTGATGTCAAGTTCAAATCTACGTTAGAGGCAATATATCCATTTTATGAATCATACGTCCAATGTTAAGATTCACTATGTACTTATTTTAGAGTATACTGGCTTGGTTAAACTCACTACTGTCTGTGTAATAGATACTATTTGCTCAATAACTATTATGTGCCAGAGGTTTTACACATATTACACCCATTTTACAGATAAGGACAATGAAGCTTCAAGAGGTTAGGTAATTTGCTTAATGATACATAAGCAGAACCAATACAGTCGACATCCTTGCAGACAGTCCTGTATAAGTTTCTTTGGTTAGATCTGGGTAGGTAAATAAATCTAATGGAGCCTCAGTTTCTTCATTTATAAAATGGGGATAATGGTACTCTCACTGCAGGAGTCATAAGGATGAGACAATATACATAAAACATCTAGAACATATTAGATAGTTAATACATGATAGCTATTATCTGAGCCATTATTGTTAATGATGAGTATGGGCTTTAGCATTAAATAAACTTGGCTTCAAAAGCTTTGCCTCCTACTGGCTATTTGACTGAAAGCTGCTGAATTTCTCTAAGTTTTCATTTCCTCATTTACAAAATGAAGGTAGCATTTTACAGCACCTTTTCCTAAAGTATACTCCAAAGAACACTGCTATCTGCACAGTATATTTAAAAATGTGAGGTGACAACTGGGTTTCCTGATCAAAGATTCATGGGAAACTCTGGTAAACAGATTTCCTTATACAGGGCTTTTTTTAGTATCTATAATACGGGAATGTGCTTTGTGAATTTCCAAGTGGGAGCTAACACATGCAGTGTTTTTCCCTTTCATTATACTATAAAAATGCGTTTTTGTTTTTCTATAATACATTGCAATAAAAGGATTATATAAAAGATACTTCGGAAAGACTGATTTGTCCCAAAGATTAAATGGATAATATTTGTAAAGCACATATATAGTAAGAGCTCAATAAATGCAACAGTATTATTATTATAATTACCATAATCATCACTATAATCATTAAGAAGGAATTAGACAGAAAGAATAAGTTTAAGAGGTCTACTATGCATCATGGTGACTACACTTAATAACAATATATTATATAATTGAAAATTGCTAAGAGTAAATTTTAAGTGTTCGCATGAAAAAACAAAATAAGTGTGTGACTGTATTAGTCCATTCTCACACTGCTATACTTAAGATTGGGTAATTTATAAACAAAAGAGGTTTAATTGGCTCACGGTTCTGCAGGCTGTACAGGAAGAATAGTGGCTTCTGCTTCTGGGGAGGCCTTGGGAAAGTTACAATCATGGCAGAAGGCAAAGGGGGAGGAAGGTATCTCACATGGTTGAAGCAGGAGCAAGAGAGAGGGAGGGGAGAAAGGCTGCACACTTTTAAACAACCAGATCTCATGAGAACTCATTATCACGAGAGCAGCATCAAGGGGATCATGCTAAACCATTCATGAGAAATCTAACCCCATAATTAGAGAAGCTCCATCTACTAGGCCCCACTTCAAACACTGGGGACTGTAATTCTACATGAGATTTGGTGGGGACACAGATCCAAACCGTATCAGTGAGGTAATACCTATGTTCAACAGCTTGATTTAACCATTCCACAACATATATATATGTCAAAACATCATGTTGTATACCATAAATACATACAAGTTTTTACTTGTCAATTAAAAAATAAAATTTAAAAAGCCTACCAGAGTGCAGATGATCTGAGTGAGAAAAGGCATGTCTAATACACCCCTAGGAGTAGGAGTCTACAAACTCTACAGCCAGAGGATTTCCTTTGCCAGATTAAGGCGAGCTACTCCAATGGAGGTAGAAGCTTCAGCAGACAACCTACCACATAATTCCATTGAGTGTATGTATTTATTAAAATAGACTTTTTAGAGTCACCAAAAAGTTCTTTGATAACTAACATTTTTTTTGAAACACCCCAGGTTGGAATTCCACAGGTGAGCACTCTTATTGTACTGTACTTTCTGATTGGTTTTAATGTTCTCATACAATCTTGTTTTTAGCACAGGTATCTTCCCGTATATGAGTTTTGTCTCTTTCCCTCTCCACTTATCTAATAAACAACAGCCACCATAAAACCTGACAGATGTCAGGTGGACTGCTGCTGAATGCCTGACTCATACAACTGGATGATCTTCCTTTTGGTTCTGATTCAGTTTCCCAGCGATCTGGAAATGATTTGCCTTTGTTCTTGTATATCTCCTGCCAAGGTGCACACAGTTTGCTTAGATATATGGTCCTTTTAAAATCATCTTTAAACTTTTATCCATGCCCTGCTCCTTATGGTAGAGTTAATCATTCCTTGGGAGCTGAATTTCAGAATGGTGGTGGATCCTATTGCTTTCTACCAGAAGTCTTAAGGGACTGTGTGAGTTCTTTTCCCATGAAGCAGTCTTTTAGAGGGAGATGTAATAACCCAAAAGGAAAATTCCTAACACAAATAAAAATGTATTTATACACCAACCCTGATGGTACTGAATAGTAGGATGTGGGATAAATCTGTGAGAAATTTTCTCTGTATCTAGCCTGGAGGCAAACATAGATTTTACTTGTTGCATAGGACTATTTACTAGAATTAGATTCTCCTCTCTAACACCCATCCTTAAGATGGATATTCTGAAAAAGGTAGCCATTAATCATTTCTTCACTATTTTGATCCTTTGCATAGCTGTTCCAGAGCTATGTTTGCATTTACATTTTGATTTACTATGTAAGGAGGCTGAGAGGTGCTGATGGACTGAGAGGCTTCAACACTCTGTGGGCATTCCATTGAGTCCCAAGGACCATTTCAATCCTGCCCTCATGTGCCTTAAGTGAGGGGCAGCTCCCATTATGGATGAATTGATGCTAATTAAAATGGATATATGCACTCTGTCCTACTGTCATAGTATCTGGTTTGATAAGAATGATGGGCAGAGAAAAACAAAAAAATTCTGGCGAAGTTAATGTGGTGACTAGCAAAAATAAATTTAGAAAAGGCCATTTGGATTTTATCAGAGTCAAGTCTATATATGAAAAGCTTATTGCTAAGTAAAACCTCAGATTTAATATGACCTTGTAGGAAGATGTGAATTTGGCCGTTGCATTCCCTAAAAAGGCCAGGCTCTGTGGCAGTTACACAAGGTATGGATTTGGAGAATGAGGTCATGGCAGCTCAGATGCCAACCGACAGCTTGGTGATCCCGAGCCACCTCTGTCTATGTCCTAGTAATTCTCCCTTATATAGCACACATGATTTTTTAAACACAAGCTAAATAAAGCATCAGAGGAAGAGTTCATGGTTGGAGAAATATTAAAAGACTGTTCTAAATGATAAACTCGAATCCTTACCAGTTTGTTTAGAGTTATTATCTCCATAGGTCTTCTGGCTGGCTGGACCCAGAGTGTGTCTAACTCATTTTATGACATTAAAATTCTACTCTATCCAAGTTACCAACCTATTACTTTATTAGACATTTTATCTAAAGCATATGCTGGTTTCCTTCTTGAGAAACTGAAAGCCTGAGTTTCTCCAGCCTATATTCTATATAAGAAACAGGTTATCGTTAGGTATTTAATTATTCTTTCATTTCATATTTGTATTCTTTATCATCTTGTGTAGAGCTCTGAGTATTAATGAATTGATGCTCCTTCTGTCTTAGGAAATATATTTATTCTTTTATATTTCCTGGATACGATTTTATTGTCATAAACTAGAAGTAGATTTAAAATGGTTACCCTTGCTGTCTTATTATTGCCAAAAAGGATTGTTAGTCTGTTACATTAAGACTCAAGTAATCATTTTTGGTAGACCTTCTCCATATTTAATCTACTTTGTCAATAATTTCATACTGCAAGTTAACTTGTTCAGTTACCTTGGTATTGGAATAGAATCAGTTTAATTTGGAATATATGTGTAGTTATATTTTCCAGGCTAAACTTGATACTGCCACATGCTAAAGCACTGCTGCCCAATAGAAATATAATGTGAGCCTTAAGTGCAAGCCACATATATTATTTAAAGTTTTCTAGTAGCCACAATAAAAAGTAAAAAAAAATTATTTAGAAAAATTTATTATTAAAATTAATTTAAATAATATATTCTATTTAGCCCAATATATCCAAAATATCATTTCATAATATAATCAATATAAAAATCAATAAGGAGATATTTTAATTAATTTTCCATACAAGTCTTGAAGAGGAGCTAAAGGAGAAGTGTCTCATTGGTTTCAATGAAAATAAAGGTTTTATTTTCACTGAGCTATGGGTTTGTCTTTATCTTGAGGACACCGTGAATCACATAATTGATCATTTTGCCCTCTTGTGTTGGTTAAGAGGGAGTTAGAAAGCTACAGTACAATTAGACGTTACTTAGCTATGCACATGACTTCCTTAAATAAAGATTACATTTCTCAGTTCCTTTACAACTAGGTGTTTTCACATGACTAAGTTATCGATCGATAAAATGTAAGTGAATGTTTCTGGCAGTAGCTTCCGTGAGGTCTTCTTAAAAGAAAGTAGAGAAGTCCCTTTGCCTTGTCATTTCTTCATTTTGCCTATAGTGAGGATGTAATAGCTAGAGAGCACTGGCTCCCACTGTGTGCTATAGGGGTAAGAGCTCCATCCTAGAAACAGTACAGTGGTGAGCTGGAAGAAGCTTTCTTTCTGAAGTCACCATACAAACCCTGGACTGCCTGCCTCTAGATTTCTTTTGCCTAAAATAAAATAATACTTCTATCTTGTTTATCTCTTTTTTTCCCCTTGGGGAGGTATTTCCAATCACTGAACTATAATCTTAGCTGACACATCAGGAATGTAAATTTTCCTTGAATGTGATTTTATAATAAATAGTATGGCCCAAAGTAAAGGTAGTGAAGAGGCAGAATAGCTACTTTTTAGCTGACTTTCCAGTAAAGCATATATCTGTATTCTGCAAACACAGGAAAAATACCATTTGGGTAGTGACAAAAGAACATAAAGACTTTGGAGTAGAAAGAATTTTCATACTCCTTCAAATTAATTCAGCTTTACAGTGTTTAAAGATGAATTTCTTTGAGATTTATCTTCTACTAATTTATCTTCTACTCACAAAAGATTTGTCTTTGAAATGTGACTTCACAATGAGAATTGAAATACAATGCCAACTATAGCTACAATCTATCATTATAATTTAGTGTCCACTATGGGAAAAGCATCATGCTATGTGTTGCACATATGCTATCTCATTTAACCCCTACAACTATATTACAAAATACTAATTATTTCCCTATTTTATAGGACAGGCTCAGATAATCCAAGCAACTTACTCAAGGTAACACAGTAACTTAGAAACAGGCCTGGGATTTGAGTTCATTTCTGTCTGAATTTTTCCAAGCTGAATCTCTGACAACTTTTATAACATTCTGATAGTCAAGAAAAAGGTCCTGGGATCCTTCCCCATATATGCTCATTGCCAGCTTTCTAGCGATTCAGTGGAACTGTTGACAACGGGTAGAATCTGTTAAATTTATAGACGGCTCTCTGAATGGTATATTGGATAAAAGATATAAACCAGAAATCACGATACCTGTTTTTCATACTAACTATGTGCCTAATGAGCTATATGACTGTCCATAAGTCACTCAGCCTTTCTGGAACTCAGTTTCCTCATCTATAAAAGGAATGGGCAGAACTAGGTGACATCTAAAATCTCATCTATTGTCAATATTCTATGATTATGACAAGTCTGTCAAAAAAAGAAATGAACATAAAGAAGACTGTTGGAAAAGAAAGTAGGCAATCGTATTTAAAGTGCCTTAACTTTCATTGCTTGATATGCAGAATTCAATTTAAAAAATGAATGAACCTTCAATATCTTTCTTGGTAAAAAAGAAAAAAAATGAATGAACCTAGCAGAGAAGTGTGGGAAGTTTGTTTTGATTGTTGAAACTACTTATTCTTGACTCCACTATTAACCTCACTGGCTTTGCTATGGTTCCTGAAATGTCTTTTGAGTAATATTTCTTAGGACATTCTTTGCTAGCATGGAATAAGCTCTTCTAGTTTTGTGGAACTGGATCTAATATTGTTACCCATAGCTTAGTAGACTACATTCTTAATTTTACTAGAACTTAAGTTGTTTTATCCACTTAGAGTAAAAATGCTTATTACTAAAAATGAATTGAAATGTGAATTTAGGTTACAAATAGTTTGCAGATGTGTAAATTGAGACCCATAGTGGTTCACACGCCCAAGATTATATGGAGAGTCAGAGCTGTGCCAGGACATGGGTCATCTGCTGATTTGAGTGACCCAGAGATTTCATGAGGGTCCAGAGTGAGATAAAATTTTTAGCTACCTTGGGCCTGTGCAAGATTAGGGATATATATTGGGATATATATCCAATCTAGAAGAAAATGTGCCTTGCAGAGACAGACTAGAAGAAAATGATCTGTCTCAGGCTTGGGTCTATGAGGATGTTAAATATCAAGCCTCCTCTGAGACTTCATGGCCACTAGCCAGGTTTCATGTGGGTTTAGGGTTTGTATTTGTACTCTTTATTTGGCCCAAAAAATTACAACCTGATATTTTAAAGTTTACGCTGATTTGTAGTGTAGGCAGGTTCGTGACAGAAACAGATGTAAATCCTCATCAGAAGAATACTTTCTTCATACAGGACTTAGAGAGATTTCCAACTTATTTGAGCTCACAATTTAAAAAAGCCAAAAACAAGAATGCAATTCATATCCAAGAGTTCAGAGAAGTAACAAATCATAGACCCAGATCCACAAAGATTTCATATGCTGTATTTATCAGATACTGTATATAAAATAATCATGTTTCATGTAACCAAAAATACAATTAAGAAGCAAAAAATTACCCAAAACAATGGGGCATATTTTTTAAAAAGTTAAGTAAATATTTTAGAAACAAAAAGTAATCATTGAAATAAAAAAATTAATAAAAGGGTTAGACATTACAATAAACATAGCTAAAGAGAGATTTAGTGAGCTAGAAGATAAATATGGAGAAATTGCTTATATGATAACAAAGGGAAACAAAGAGATGGTAAGTAAGAAAATGGAGTAAAATACATGGAGGCTAGAATGGGATGGACAGTCTAAGGGAACTTCCAAAAGGATACCAAAAGGGGGAAAATCAAGATTCAAAGAGATAAGGACTGACATTTTTCTATAATTTATGTGAGACATAGGTTCTTATATTCAAGAAGCTCAGCAAGTCCCAAGTAGTATAAAAATAATGAATCTGGCTGGATGCAGAGGCTCGTGCCTGTAATCCCAGCACTTCGGGAGGCTGTGGCAGGCAGATCACAAGGTCAGGAGTTCGAGACCAGTCGGGCCAACATAGTGAAACCCTGTGTCTACTAAAAATACAAAAAAATTAGCCAGGTGTGGTGGCGTGTGCCTGTAATCCCAGCTACTTGAGAGGCTGAGGCAGGAGAATCACATGAACCTGGGAGGCAAAGGTTGCAGTGAGCCAAGATTGAGCCATTGCACTCCAGCCTAGGCAACAGTATGAGACTCTGTCTCAAAAAAAAAAAAGGATCCATACTGATTTTTTTTTTTTTTTTTTTTTTTTTTGAGACAGTCTTGCTCTGTCACCCAGGCTGGAGTGCAGTGGCGCCATCTCGGCTCACTGCAACCTCTGCCTCCCGGGTTCAAGCAATTCTCCTACCTCAGCTTCCCAAGTAACTGGGATTACAGGCATGTGCCACCACACTCAGCTAATTTTTGTATTTTCAGTAGAGACAGGGTTTCACCATGTTGGTCAGGCTGGTCTTGAACTCCTGACCTCGTGATCCGCCTGCCTTGGCCTCCCAAAGTGCTAGGGTTACAGGCATGAGCCACCGTGCCCGGCCCATACTGATCTTTAAGAAAGGCTATTGGGGTGTAAATTCTACCAGTGGCCTTAACTCTGAAGCATACACGATAAAGTAATTTGCCCTTCCTCTCAAAGTAAAGGAGTTCATTCAACTCTAATATGAAGAAACTATTACTTACCCTACTTACACCATGTGGGTGTTATGAGACTAATGAAATGTTTTTGCTAGGATACTGGAAATTTGGTAGCTGGGGTACAAGTCAAGTTCTTTATAGCAGACTCAACTACCCATTCAGAGTCTCTATGAGCCTGACCTTAGCAAGTTTCTAAGTGAAAATTTATTGTCCTCACTCTTTACTGAAGAACTAATTTATGTCCTTCCCATCCCTCTTCTCCTTCTCTCTAATGACTCAGGGAAATACATATGTAAATCAAATCTCTGGAACAGTCCTGTAGGTATTTTGTATCATCAAAGCTCAGTATGCAATTCAAACTCTAATAATGACCCTGGATCATGGCCATAATGATGAAATAAAAAACGCTGGTATGTATTTGGAGAAAAAAAGAAATAAAACAATCATATAAATGCAGGATATTTTTTATTACAGGAATAGTATCATTCAGCTTATTTGGGGTGAGTATATGGGGTACTCTTCTATATCTCCAAATATCTGATTTTGGAACACAGGATTGGGACAATTTATTCTGATCCTTCCCCATGGCCACTAATTTTTGCACAATTGAATTATGGCTTCCTTCAACCACTCTCAGCCATCTCCACCATAGAGTCTTTCTACTTTACCCTCCCCTGTCAGAGAATTTCCATGGCAGCAGGGCAAGCTGTAGTGGTAGACACTTTCTCCATAGGATCTCTCATATACATGGACAGACACACCCTGTAAATACTTCCTTTTGGGATCTACTGTCACTTCATATAGCTAAAAATGAATTGAGAAAAATGACAAATAGTCAATGAATCTGGAATTCAGAATAAGAGTTTAAGGAAGGGGAATAATGAAACACAAGATTTACTTGTTTTCTTTTGACATTTCCATTGGTCTGTCCAAATGGATTCTTACTATACTGTACTTTATGTAAATAAGCCCGCATTCAGGCTTACTTACATTTTCTTGCTTCACAATTGCCATCTTATTTAAATATATGTCTCTGGTTTGAAAAATAGTTTTAAAGCTTTAGTGTCCTGGAACAGTTAGTAGAGTTAGTTCAGATTTATAGAGAGGCAGCTGCAAACTTACCTCTTACTTCAAACTTGTCAAATTATCAAAAGTTTCACTATATGTTGCATTGTTGCCTGCTAATAATGGTATAACATGTGTGGTTTTATTGTCTCAGAACAAAAATGTAAAAGATGTCTTTTGAAACATTTGATATTTGATGTGCTTTAAATTGCCTTGCAATCTTAAATCACTCTGTGTGTGTGTGTGTGTGTGTGTGTGTGTGTATAAAGTCTTATGGCCATTAAATGAACTTTTGTATAAAGATAAAGAATTTTTGGATCTGAGATTATTTTGTGGTTTAATTTCTATTTTCATTTGGGCAAAAAAAGGCCTGGGGTGACAAACCATCTCTGAGTCGAATGTATGGCTACGATACCACTCTAATAGTGTGATTTTTTTCCATTTAATATCTACCTCCCAAAGATATTTCTGTAGATTCAGTCTTACATACTTAATTTGACTTGGAATTGTCTTAAGGATGCTTGTGAATTGTATTTCTAGTGCCACCAATGAATTTCATTTACTTCAATAATCTAGAGTTAATGTTTTAATCTCACTGTAATGTTAATGAAATAGCTACCACGTTTTATGCAGATGCTTGTTTTATTCAACCAATCAAATCAGAGTTACCTTAATGTTTATCTTTTATTTTTTTTACTGAGTAGAAAAAGAATTATTTTAAAATAAATGCAAGCACAGGTCTTCATACTTTGAATATCAAGACGAAGATAATGAAACCTACATATGAATTAGGCATAAGCTTTTTGTCTTTTATCCACTAAAAAGCACTATAAACCCTCCTATCATATTTCTGTGACTATCTATATTTCAACTTTTTTCTTGCCCCATATAATCTGCAGAAATGAACTTTAAGTCCAGGGAATTTGTAGCATTATGATAGTATTAACATTGTTGCTAACTAATAGAAACTTTTGTTTTTCTGAGAACTCAGTTACTGTTTCTAAGAAACCCAGGTGTGTGTCGGGAGCTGCAGGGAAGAATGTATCTGCAATCCTAGGTTCCTAATATGGTGACATTAACTGTCTCTTTTTCTACTGATGAAGATGCTAAATTCTGAATACCTTATATTTGAGTGGACTTTTCCCTTCAGTGGCATGATGAATAGCTCCATAGTTACCCTCATGGTGTGTGCATTACATTTTGAACAAAGATTCTTTAACAAATGGCATGTATGAGTCTGCTGTAACTGTTATGTGTAAAGGAAAAAAACACTGTGTACACATGAATCATTTCACAAGACCTAATAAATTCCTGGAAATTGCAGGAAAGTGATGCATTATATGTGCTAGACATGTAGAGTCAGATGAAAAATATTGATTATTGGCACTTTCAGTAAACAGGAGAACTAATAATGTTTTTAAAGCATATGGTACTTGTATAATCAAGGAAAGTTTCCTTAGCAACAATAATTATATAAACCTCTTACAACCTCCTCTTCTAATTATCTGTTTTATTAGTAGATTCATATCATCATCCATTAGGGAACACTTCAAAACATAATGAGACACTGTTATAATGAAGATATATACACATACATGTGTTTATGTGTGTATGTATGTGTATCTCCATATATAAAGGGAAATCCTCAAATAACATAGTCTATATATCGAAATGTGGATGTCCTTATTATGAAAACAAAGCTATTTACAATTAATAAACTCAAGAGAGTTTATGAACTAAATCTATGAACCATTCATAATCAGTGTCAATTGTTCAATATACAGCATTAATAATCATAAATCTCAGTGTTGCAAAAGAACTCAAGGGCCATTTTGCTAATCTTCTACCATTTCACATATGAGGTGGCTAAGACTAAAAGAAAATAAGTTACTCAAGGTCACTGTGTGTGAATACATGCATACCCACACATATACTGTTCTCTTTCTGATGGACAAGGTAGATACATGTCATAGGATAGTGTAAAAAGAAATATCCTTATAACAAAGCCTTCTGACATGTTAAGGAACTAACCTTCCTTAGAAGGGGCACATCATGAAAATACCTTATATGATTTCTGCTGAATAGCAAATAGTATGTTCAAGGCCTAATGTTTCACATCTCTCCAGCTGATTAACCCACTTCTAAGATACAGCGTAATAAGAGGGGATGGTAGTAGAGAAAGGACAAGAGTTAACCTCCCTATTAAATGCTTATCACTTATAAATTTTGCTGTCAGTTATTTGCAAGCAATGACAGAAGGAGTGGTTCAGAGGAGGTTTCATCAAGAAGAGAGCAATACAAAGTTCTAAACTGCTTTTATGCTCCCTTTCAAAGACTGTGTGACCAGGATAAGTCAGATTTTACAAAAGGAATATAGCAGACACGTTGTACAGTGCTGATCTCAGAGCCTAGGGCCAATACTCTTAGAATAGGCTAAATGTATTACTGAGATTTCATGATAAGGAGTTATGTTTTAACGGAGCATTTGACCTGTGGTATATCCAAATCTAAAGCACAGTATAACAAGCTTCTATTGTATTCCTCTTCAGGTATTTTTAAAGAATGCGTTAACCTTTGTGAAGTGCCATGAGATCATCAGGTTAAAGCAGCCTATATCAAATATCATTTTAGAGCTGCTAACAACACTCAATGTACCTAGAAATACAGACTGAAAATAATCAGTAAACCATTCACTATAGTCCCCCTGGTATCAGAGCAGCACCGTTAACATGCTAACAGCTAAGCTTCATGTGCTTAGTGGAAGAAAATGATCAATGGCAAAGAGCATATCCACCTTTGAAATGACATGATCCATTATAAGAATCAGATGTTAAATTGCTTCCTGTACTGAGCACACTCAATTAAAAGTCTGCACAGTGAGATCATCTCGATGGTGAAATATGCTCTGTGGGAACAACCTTTATGGAGCTTAAAAATCACAGAAGGACTATTCCTACCATGACACTGGAGATTTGGAAGGCATTTCCTTCCCTTATTTTTCAATCTGCTAGTTTTATTAGGAAGCCTTTTGCCTGAGAGGCTGCTGAGTTTTGGGTCATACCTATCCACCCTTTTGCTTCTGTGAACAAGAGATGATTCTAGTGATCTTTTTCCTTTGTGGTCCAGAATGGATGAATGTGGCTTTGGTCCAGACCTCTGTACAAAAATGTGTCACTTATGTACTTGGTATTTGATGTTCTTCATCTCGTTTTCAGCAAGCTAATCTATTCACCTGAGTTCTGTCTCCTTGTCTAACTTTTCCTCCTTCCTTTGGCAGGAGTAGGGCCTGAGGGCTGAAAAGAATGCTAGACATTACATAAAATCAGCAGACCTGGTTTCTTCTGGCAGGTTTGCAATTAGCCAGGTCTATGACCTTGGACCAATTATTTAACCTTTCTGGTTCTCAGTTTCTTCATGTTTAAAAAACTCATATATTTCTTGTTCATTTTTTACCATCTGTCTCTCCCTGCCAGACTGCAAGCTCCATTAGTGCAGGAATCTTTGTTTTCTTCACTGATATATCCCAAAAGTGTAGCAGATGGCACAAAGAAGATATTCAATGAAAATTTGTTTAATAGATGAATATTTCACATCTCAGTTAGTAGTGTTACCATTCATCCAGTCTCCCAATATAGAAATCATGGAGTCAGTGAAAATTCCTGTCTCCCCTTATACCCACATAGTCACCAAGTACTATTTTCTTTCTTTCTTTTCTTTCTTTCTTTCTTTTTTTTTTTTTGATGGAGTTTTGCTCTTGTTGCCCAGGCTGGAGTGCAGTGGTGTGATCTCAGCTCACTGAAACCTCCGCCTCCTGGGTTCAAGTGATTCTCCTGCCTCAGCCTCCCGAGTAGATGGGACTATGGGTGCACGCCACCATTTCTGGCTAATTTTTGTATTTTTAGTAGAGACGGGGTTTCACCATGTTGGCCAGGCTGGTCTCGATTTCTTGACCTCATGATCTGCCCGCCTTGTCCTCCCAAAATGCTGGGATTACAGGTGTGAGCCACTGCACCCAGCCCCAAGTGCTATTTTCTAGCCCCTCTCATGTCTGTCCTTTCCTTTCCATCTACACTTAAATTCCCTTATATCAAGTTTGCATCATTTTTTGACTATATTCTGCAAACCACTTACAGAATGACTTGCTAAAATGCAAGCATGATCATGACACTACCTTCTTTAAACACCTTAAATGGCTTTCCTATTGTCCTCAGGGTCAAGTCCAAGCTCCTAGGCATGGCATACAGAGACCTTCAGGATCTGTGGTCTTTTGTGATCACTTCCTCAACCATCAGTTAATGTTAAAGACTCTTTGCACATTGTATCTCTCTCTCTATCTTTTAGCAATTAGTTTAAGGTATTTTCATCTTTATTCACACTTGTCTCCCCAACTATAGATGTTTCATCCTTCTTTGTATACTATTGCCTCACATGCTGTCGGAGACATAATAGGGGCTCAGGCTCAAGAAATGTTAGGCAAATGAACAAGTAAATGAGGAGGTTTGACTAGTGCAGTAGTCTCACACTGTGAGGCAAACTGCTTAACTTCTCTGTGCCTCAGTGCATTAAAATCCATAGGGATGCTGAGGTGGATGGAAGAGGAACACTTATTGAACATTGAATCAGATATCTACACTTTTTTCCAGATCTAATATTCTATAGGGCTATCATTTTTTTTTCTCATTTCATTTGCTTTGGTGGCTAAGGATTGTTTGGGGTGAGAAAGGAGTGGGGTAGGGTTTAGGATACTTCATCTGGAAGAGAGAGAAAGAGGGGGCAACATACAGGCATGTTCATAATTACCCTTTTCCTCCCCCTCTGTGATTTTCTTCTTGGTCAACAGGACTAGTGCATGTCTTTGTGTGTTAGGGAGTAGGAATGGGCAAGGAAAGAGAAACTCTCAGTACATTGAATTTAATGTTAACTCAATGGAAGTACAAACATTTGAATTTATGCAACTGGAGAGTAGTACATTACCAGGAATTTTATCTAATTCTGAGGCATCAGGAAGGGCACATAAAGGATGTGAGTGATCTGAAGGAACAATTATATGATTCAGAATCACTGTTTGATCAATATGTATTTATTAAATCATATATAAACAGGCAAGCTTTTGACTCACTGTAAAGCAACCTACCATAGTAAAGACATTAAATGTTGGTGTTCTCTAGGGTTCTGATTTTCTTCATTCTCATTTTCTACACTCTCCCTGGACAGTAGCTTGCCTTCCTGTGGTCCCAACTATGTTCCAAATATTTGTCTCTAGCTCAGGATTCTTCTCTAAGTTTCATTCTTGACTATCAACCCCTCGCTGGCCATATGCAAGTGGGATCTTCTGCAGATGCCTATGACACAGTATGTCCACAACTGAGCTCACCATAGCTGGCCCCTCTGCCCCAAACCCACTTTTCTGCCTATGTCTTTTCTCTCTCAGTTGGTGGCACTTACTTTTACCTAGTCATCCAAAGCAGTTACCCTGTCTCTTTTCTCTACATCTACCGTGGTTATTCCTCTCTAGTCTGTTTCCACCTCACCATTCTCACAACTACAGCTTCAATTCAGGCCCTTCTCACCATCATGCTCCTTGACTACTCCAATAATCACATTGCACATGTCTCTTAGTTCCTTATATCATTCAGCTACAATTGGTCTTCTCAGTGGTCTATCTCAAAGGCAGTTTGTTTTAAATCACTTAATGCTTTCCTATTGTGTCAAGAAGAAATGCAAATTCCTCAGCATAGTGTGTAAATAAAACTCCCTTAGTTCTAGCCCCTGCTCATCTCACCAGTTTTATCACCTTCTGCACTCCTAGGCTATAGCTATACCCAATGGCTTGCAAGTCCCCAAATGTGTCATTTAGATTCATAGCTCTATTTCTTTGTTTAAGCTGCTCCTTCTGCCTGAAATGTTCTTTCCTCTCTTGTCCATGTGATAAACATGCAATCATCATTCTGGTGTTAATTCAAATGTTAAGACTTCTACAAACCTTACCTGACTGTAAGGCTTCTTCTCACAAAAATAGTCTACTGCTGCCTCCTTTGTGCTCTGTGACACATGGCCCTGGACATGGTCCAACAATGATACATTTGTATACGTGGTGAGTTAGATAATAAATTTCTGGAGGACAGTGCAGTATAGTGGTGAAATATATGAACTGTGAAGCCAGAAGGTATATGGTTGTCTTTGGGCAAGTTATTTCACCTCTCAGTGCCTTGCTTTCCTTATCTGTAAAGTAGGCATAATTATCATACTTATAGAGTTGTTATCAGTGAGTTAATATATGTACAATGCTTACAATAGTGACTAATACATAATAATTATTATGTTTGGTATAATAATAATAACATTAATATTATCATTTTAAACTTAAAGTTCTAAGCCATGATACGGCATCTGAAACATGGAAGGATGGAAAGTATTCAATAACATTTAGTAAGTAAATTAATAATCAAGTTAGGTCCCTACTGTACAGTCTCATAATACCCAGAAACTTTCCCTTTGTAACCTTTTTCTAACTTGTTAAATGTCTCTCTGACTAAACTGTAGGATCCATTTGTGCAAGGACCCCATCCACCTTGTTCACTACTATAAACCTAGCATCAAGCACCATGCCAAGAACTTAGCAGGCACATGTATATTTGTTAGACATAAAGGTTATATGTGTATATAAGGATGTAGATATATATATAGTTTTTAAGATTTTCATTTAGTTATTAGATTGCTTTTAGCATTTTGATCATTTTCTGAAATTGTAAAATGCATTCCTCTTTCCTGTATTACACCTATGTGAGGCAACAAAATTTCAGTGAAGTATTGTTAGAACTGCGGTGAATTATTATTCTAAAATTAAACCTCTTAACAGAGAAATCCTCCTCTTTCCTTACAATGTAGGATCACAGACTTTTCAGCTCATGAGTTAATTCAGTGGTACAAAAAGTCCCACAGTGCTTCAATCCTTCCTGCTTACCATGTCATTTTACATCTTTAACAAAATTCATAGGCAGAGGCTTTCTAAGAGTTACCACTTATTAATTCTACTTATTTAATGAGTACATGGTTTGAAGATAAGAAAAATGGTATAAAGAATGACTCGTTATTTTTAGTGCTTATAATTCAGGTGAAAAGACAAGCCATGTGCACACACATCTACATCACAATGCTTTCTGTGCTCTTTAGCAATGTGCATGATAAGATTTCAGGGGATCCTGGCTGGCGCTGTGGCTCATGCCCGTAATCCTGGCACTTTGGGAGGCCAAGGCAGGCGGATCACGAGGTCAGGAGATCGAGACCATCCTGGCTAACACGGTGAAACCCTGTCTCTACTAAGAAATACAAACAAATTAGCTGGGCATGGTGTCACGTGCCTGTAGTCCCAGCTACTTGGGAGGCTGAGGCAGGAGAATCACTTGAACCTGGGAGGCGGAGGTTGCAGTGAGCTGAGATCGCATCACTGCACTCCAGCCTGGGTGACAGAGCAAGACACCATCTCAAACAAAAAATAAATAAATAAATAAATAAATAAATAAATAAATAAATAAATAAATTCAGAGGATCCCTGTTGATGTGATCAGCGAACATTTTATGGAATGGCCAAAATCATAGGTAGTCTTGGTGGACGGGTTGGATTTCACTAGGTGGAACTACAATAGCATCTCATGTGGAGGAAAAGGCATGGAGAGAAGTAAAAAATATGGTTCACTAAGGGTAAGGAGAGCACATAGATTACTTTGGCAAAGGAAGGATTTATGCAGGAAGCAAAAATAGAAGATACGCTGGAGAAAGATTTTTGGAATAGTTTGTGGTAGGCTTTTGATCATAGACTAGTTTATCTACAGATAATGGGAAACCATAGAAGATGCTAGAGTAGGGAATGAAAAAAGGAAAGCAATATTGTAGGAATAGCAATTGAGTGGCAATATAGCAATATGTAAAATGGGATAGAGTTCCTGGGCTAAGCTGTGTTTTTAAGTGATGGGACACCCAGTAGAAATATTTCGCAGATCGTTGGAAATGCCAGATTATTTCAGTTTGGGAGAGATATAATTTGAAATAATCTGCACAGAACTGACAGTAGGAGACTTGGGAATGTATTAAATAACTGTAGGAGAATACAAAATGAAGACAGAAATTCAAGCACAGACCTACAATGAAAAACAAGATGAATAAAACAGGTAACAGCATGTTATAAATAAAAATGCGGTAAAATACTAACCTAGGACATACCTGGAAGCCCCTTATGACTCACAAAGATGTATGGATCACATTTTAAGAAGCACTACCTTAAGGAAGGAATAGTTAGAATTTAAGAGTAGAGGAAGGAGAACGAAATTAACTCCACTATACCTGTTGAACAGTCAGATCCTGTCCACTTGGGATCACAGCTGCATACTCCAGTGTCCAGAAGAAAAGTTCCGTGTCCTGAGCACTGCTCTTGACATATAGGAAGTGGTGTTTCACAGTTAACTCCTCCCCAGCCAGTAGAACAGTGACATTCTCCTTTTACACAGATGCCATGGTTGGAACACATTGGGTCTAAGCAGTCCTCTGAAGGCACAAAAAAGTAGGGGGGAGGGGTGATTAATAATGAACAGGTATGGCCAATGTACCTTAGTATGATAAAATGGAGATTACATTGATTTCCTAGTTTTATATCATCAATGCTGCTTTAATTAGGCAATAAAATGACTCATGCAAACACTCTGTCCAAACCATATTATTAACACTTCAAAATATGGTGGGGTATCATAATGGTTGTAACCTAAATTTAGAAGGAGAAGGAAACAACACATGTGCTGTGTGAGACTGTGAACAGTGTGCAGTACCCCCACACAAATAAGTGAGTGGAGTACTGTGGACCTTCATCAGGAATTGCTCAACTTCACAAAACAGCCCAAGAGTTTTTGGTAAGTCATTCCTTATCCTTTCTGAAACTGGAAGCATAGCTCCCAGAGAAGACTTTTATTTGATAAGTCTAGAGGAGTTTATATAAATTTTTGAAATTTGGATTATTCAAGGTATTGGGTGAGGTGAATGCTGTTGCATGAAATAATAAAATTTCCATCAATTTATTATAATCTCTCATTTATTCCTTAGAAGTACTGAAAATGCAATATTTTAAACTTAATTTAAAAATTCATTTCTTCATGGCTTATCCTTCTATGAGAACACAGTGACATAGTTTTCAATGTCTTAGAATATCACAGACCCAATTCCATTTGTCTCTGATTCTGTGAGTCTGGAAATTTTTGTATACATTCTAACAAATGTATGTATTGTTTTAGAGGTAGATCTTATGCTTGCCTTGGAGAAAAATTGTTTTGTGCTTTTAACTAGTAACCAATTCATGGGAAATAGAAAGGTTGATTTCCAAATTTCTAGTCTTTCCATACAAATAAAATGAGACTAAAATAACTAATCGTAATGAGGATGTATGATTTGAATTACTTTTCTAGCAATGAAAATAGACCATGACAACCTGCCTGCATTTCCAAGACTGCCTAGTTTTAGGGTGTGGCTTGCGTCCGTGGAACAGAGTAGGTCTAACTAAGCACTATTATAATTGGTGTTATTGCCACTATAATTAGCCCAAGATCTTGGAGTCATTAGCACAATACTTTATTATCTGAGCTAATAAGCAAATAAATACCAGAAGGTACATCTAATTTGATTCATGATTTGAAGAGAGAGGGAAAGTCCAAAGTATAGAATCTTTTTTCAGAAGGAGGCCATTTTGTTATATTAAAGAATAATAATTTTAATAAAGTAATATTTAACTTAATATAGCCTATTTTATTAAGAAGCCTGCTTCAATGTATTCATGGAAGTCATATTTAAATCATTCATGTCATATTGTCATATTTAATTTAGAAGCACAAAATCATATGGCTAAAGGGGCCAGGCAGGAGGCATATAGGAAGGAAATGGGCCGTATGGAAGAAAAAAAGGGTGTATTGGGAGCAAACTGAAAGCAAGTATCCTTTTAAAAAGAACTGCTGCTACTTGGCTCCAGTTGATTGCCACCACGTAGCAATGTGAGCCCAGGGTCACCAGATTTTCTAGTGTTAAAAGAAGCCAGAAATAGGAATTTTCATATGGCACATCCCTATTTTTAAATTTTGGCAAATAAGTCACATTAAACAACAGCAACAACAGCAACACAGTGTGAGCCAAACAAAACCCATTCAGAGGCCTGGTTCAGCCTGTGGGGTCCTGCTGCAATGTTTGACTTAAAACATTTTTTTTCTATTGCATTGGAAAAATTTATACCATTAAATGTGCTAAGCATTATTCCTTAATATCTTGGTTATTCTACAAATATTCTTAGTGACCCTGGAGAAGGCTAATTTAAGTGAACTCTTTTTTAAACTGCTTAAAAAATTTAAATTAGAGGGGTCTAAATTAATTAGATTACATGTTTTTCATGGCAATTTGTAGATGTGACAGTATTTTTTACTAACACTCTGTGGGTCTATATAGCATCTGAATTTACAACTTAAATATAATTATTTCAGTTGGATCACCATAAAAACATTTTCTGAAAGTAACTCAGCAACTCCAGTGCCTTGTCTAGGCCAAATGGCATTTATTGGAGCAGATATAATCATCACACCAAAATTCTACTATTGTTAATGGGAGGTGAAGAGCTAAAGTCTTGCTTGTTCATTGAGTGGAATGAGATTAAACCCTTTAGAATGCTGTATAATAGTCTTAATGAGCCATCTTTAAAAGACAATTATTGTGCATTTTCAGCAGCCTCTTTCCCGAACAACAGTTATGATGAGACCTTCTCCCATGGTAATGGTTTAATATTATTTCTGAAATCAGTCTTGTTTGAGGAATGTAGCATGAAAAACGTTTAATTACTATTAAACTTATTTTCCAGTGTGTCTCTTTAAATGATAAAACTTGCCATTTCAAAATTTTGGGGGGATAAAGACTCCTTTGGGGTGAATTTAATGTAAAGGCATGGCTTTGAAACTCATTAGTAGTAAGCCTGCTTCCTTAGGCATGGAGGTCAAATTTCAGCATGAGATATGTAAAAATAATATAAAGCAATAATAGTAATGGTAATTACAAATCACTCCCAAAGAAAACATTTGCAAAATGACTGCAAACATGCATATATTATTATTTTTTTATGTGCTTTAAAGTGAGATGTAGCATAATGCATTCTGTAATAATGAAAGCATATGAGTTAACACCTAAAATCATCAATATGGACATGCTCAAGCTATAAAACAGTGATAGAAATTAGGGACGGACAATACTATTTTTCATTATTGCTCTGAAAGTGTCACAGATACAGCCTCATGTATAATATTAGAATCTGTCAGAAGAGACAAGAGTTCCGCTGACCCAAACCCTCTGCTGCATGTACTAAGATGTTGAGCACTTATTGTTTGCAAAGGCCACTTGCATCTCTACTAGGAGAACAGAATGACACCTTGGACAATTGAGTGAGAGAAAAGCCTGAAGCAATAGATTAAAATGGGATTCTGACCTTCCTCACATATTTCTCCTTTGTATCCTGGCACACAGATGCAGACTCCCATGATGCAGGTGCCATGGCCAAAGCATGTTGGATCAATGCATTGTTCTTCTGGAACGTCGCACTCTGGCCCCTTCCAGCCATGCCGGCAGACACAGTGTCCTTTCTCGTATTCTCCATTCCCACCACACAGCACAGGGCAGGAATCTGAAGGTTGGCAAATGAACTTGTAATGTTCTCATAATGCTTTCAAAGTCTCCAAAGAGCAATTCTCTATTGATTCTCGTATTTCAGGCAAAAAAATGTACTATTTCTGTCTTACCCTTTATTAAATAGGCACATGTTCATGATTACAAACAGAATTTTCCTCTTATGGGAGTGAAATAAAGGTAAATTAAAAAATATCCTCAGTGGAGAAATTATTTCAAGTACTTTCTTTTGATCTCACCCTACTCTTAAACTATTATTGTTATTATTTTAAGCTAGGATTTTTCTTTCTTATATTTTTCTTCCTCAGGGAGATGTACGTTTACTTTTAGGAAGGAAAATCTGAAAATTTTGCTTCCTAAAAAAAGCAATAAGTAAATAATTAAAAAATAAGTTAAAAAGCAATAAGTAAAGTTATTACTGTTATAAAATATTATCTTTAAAAAGTTGTGTAAATAGATTTCTATTGGACAGATGTCTGTTCCTACAACACATTGTGCAGACCTTTATTAAAATGCTAATTCTGCTTTGTCATTGTTAGTCTCCTTATTAAAACTATGGGCTTTTTGAGGACAAGGCCTGTATTTTTTGTCTTACTGATTTTTTAATACCAATCATCACCTCCACCCTCAACCTCCACCTCCTCAAGATCTATCATGGTGCTGGGAACTTAGCAAGTGCTTTAGAATTCTCTACTGAATGGAATTTAATAGAAAGAAACTAAGTGTCTGAGAAACTTGATATTAAAGTGTTAGCAGACTGGGAACTTTAAGAATATAGTGAAAATGAGCAGAAAACACCTCTAAAATAATAACTGTAAGTCTATGGGAAAACATGATGTGATTTACCTAAAGCTTTTCAAAAATTAAACTATGGGCAAGTCTAGGAGAGTGAAGTTTGCTAAGTTTGACTTCTGACTTTCCAGTCTTTACTTTGTAGGCTCCTTACTCATTTGGTGATAACCCACCCCTTCTACATACATTGGTGTGCATAAGCAGTTATCAACTTACTTCACTTTTAAAGTCAGCTCATTATGAATTAATTTGTGAAGGAAATAAAAGCATCATGTAGTGACTGGTCAGACAACCTATGTACAAATCCCAGCTGTTAGGTAACCCTGGTTAAGTCACTTAAACTCTCTGGCATTGTTTCTTTGCCCATAAAAATTGGATAATAGCAGATCTATCTCATAGAGCTATTGTAGGAAGCTGGAATTAAAAGACAGAACACAAAGTGTTTAGAACAGTGCCTGGCATAGTAAGTGCTCAGCTTTTGGCAGCAGCAGTAGGGAACACTACTGCTGTTGCTGTCACCACTACTACTGTTACTTACTATTACTATTACTACTAATTCTGGGTTATGAAATCACATCTATTTTCCTAAACCAATCAGAATAACAGAGCAACATTACCTCTAGCACAGTCAGGTCCAAGGAATCCTGGGAAACAATGACAATGGCCAGAGATACACTCTCCATTTCCATTGCAATTGGTTGAACAGTCATCCATTATTTCTAGTAATACAGAGAAAAAGATAAAAAAATGAATGAATCTCCAGGCTGTAGAGTCTTTAAATTTTTTTAAGTTGCAGGAACTCTGGACCTATGACAATTTTGCACTTTGCTGTTTGTGGAGCACTTACTGTTCAAAATCACATACAAAGACATCTGTAAGATGTCATATGCAGTACAAAATTATAAAAAGGGCCCTGGGTTTGCTGAATTGGCTGATCAAGAGTGGAGCTAAAAAACGTCATGATCTCTAAAGTACATAAATGTTCTAGTTGAATTGTATTCTTAAGAGACATTCATGATAAAGCTAAAAAATGTACCAGGATTACAGGGCATTTCTCAAAAGCAAAACAGGCTTTAAAATGTAACCCAGATGACTAAGTCTACTGCTTATTTTTCAAATTTAGCTTTTAGCAAATAAAGTTTCTTCTCTAGCAACTTATTTAATCTACTATCTTGACAGCTTAAATATGATATTCAGTATTTCATTTTCATTAATAAGTGACAATGGAAGGCTTTTAAAGTAAGTGTTCATATTAAATTCACCACCACTAAAAGCATTAGAACCTAAGTATTTTGTTGAGAAATGCTTTCTTAACTGTAGATGCATATCAGTTTTCTCCCACTAATTTCCTTTCAATCCATTCTTAGAGAAGAATAGATTTCAGATGAATTGAGATGGCTTTGAAGGTACTGATAGGTAGTTTTGGTGACATAAATATGTACAGTGCAACAGGACTTTCATAAGACTTATGGTAACTTCTCTGAAAATCTATAATATTATACAAATGTCAGTCTCTCTGACAATTAGGTGAAAAATCTTTGTATTTTAAAATTGTGTTTGAGCACAATAATGATCAAATTCTAAGTCTGAACTATTGTGGTACCTACGCATTATTCTTGCAGGTTTTTTTTTTTTGTGTGGGGTGTGTGTGTGTGTGTGTGTGTGTGTGTGTGTGTTATCTTCTTCTCATTCTACCTTTCTATAAATTTCTCATATTCAGCATTCTTGGACTCTGAGTTTAGTGTTCTGGCTTATTAAACTCACACTTTTCTTGTGTACCATTTTTTCCTTTTTCAATCCAAATTACCTGCTTCACCAAGTTTCACTTGGATAAGCTATTTCTGATTAGAAGGAGAGATTCTAGGAGGTGGTCCTGATATTTTCCACTGAACAATAAGAGTGAAAATTTATAATGAAGGTCGAGAAATAGCATTTCTACAATTGTAGCCTGTGGATTACTTGTATCAGTAGATCACCGGGGGCACTTAAAATGGAGATGCCTGTGTTTCAGCTCTAGATCTACCAAACCTGCTTCAGAGGAATGCAGCCCAGTCATCTACATTCTGACAATCAATACATGAGAGCATTGAGAACCAATGTTTTAAATAGTAAACTTCCATAATTAGAGAACTTTGTTCTAAATGTTGCATTTTTGCCTTGAGAAGAATAAAAACAAGAAAAAGAAAGAGGTATCTAGTCCATTTGGGGGATTCTTAAAAGCTGAGAATGAATCCAGTGGCTGGATAGCCACCCTATTATCAATTGAAGATATTATTTGTCTAACCACTATGTGAACACATGCCTTTTGCGGGTTTATGCCAGTCTGATCCCTCATCACAGTGTTAGAAAGCTCAACTGGATAAGCAAGTGACACCTGACATTCACTTAACCACACCTGGGCTGACTGAAATATAGCATTCAGCAAAGAGCCAACTATTTTTAACTCATTAAAACACTAGTTATCATCAGAAAATCACTAATTTACTTAACAAGTAGTTATGAAAAGGCATAAAGAGACTTTTTATCATTCAGAGATGGAACAATTATTATCTGTTTTCTACTTCTCTAGCTTTGTTGTACCAAGCAGTAGTGCCACTTCTTAAATCCACATTTGAATTTCCCCCATGCTGGATGGTTAGTAGGAGGCCATAGAGGAAGCTTTCAAAAATAAACATAGTTGAATTTAATTTCATACCAGATCCTATTGGCAATTTTATGGAAGCAGCCTTGTGGGAATGTAGCTCTTCTGGAAAAAATGTTTAATAAAGCTTGCTATCAAAATAAATAAAAATCCCTACATCTTATTGACTTATTTAAGAACTGTTCCTGGGCTCAAAGGGCTGTACAAAACTTAACCCCAGCAATGCAAATGAGAAGAGAAGGCAATATAAGCTTTGGAAGCTGCCACTTCCACTGGGTATCAAAGAGACATTGAAACAGCCTAGGGACTCCAGGAGGAGGATGGCTGCAGCAGAAACACATAAACAACCAGTGATGAAAAAGAATGTGTTTTTCTATTTGTGTTGGCCTCCAGTAATCTTTGCCTTCTATCTTTTAAATCTTACTTCAGAATTACTTCCTAGAGTCCAGTTCCTTAGAGGTGAGAATAATTTTGAAGTTCTATGTTTAAACCCTGTTCTTACGCTACAGTCAAAAGCCCCTTGGTATTTGCATCTGTGCTGATGATAGGCTTTGTTTCTGGTAGTTATTCTCATGGGAGAAACTAAATGTAATGAATAATCTTATAGAATGGGTATAGTCTAAAGGGTATGGAATTTGGAATCAGACATACTGGTTCTCAAATTTCAATTTTGCAACTTGCTATCTGAGACCTTGCCAAATTATTTACTCTGTCCAAGCCTCCATTTAGTTATTTGTAATATATGTATCACTATTCCTGAGCTATCTGGGTTGTGATGAGAATCAAAGAAGATAACTGAGTGTAAAGCATCTAGTACAGTGCTTGGGGCAGAGTGGCACTCCATAAATGCTATCTATTATCCTACTACAGAGCAAGTTGCCTGAGATTAAGGGATATTGACAATGCTGCCTATACTACTGGAAAATAATATATAGTAACTTAGACCAGTGTATGACCTGTATTAGTCATTTGGTAAATGTTAGTTATTAATTGTCTTCATCCTTGTTAGTAGCAGACCAAATATAGTTGAGATCAATCAACTGATTCTAACATTATCATGAAATAGATAAATGAGCAGCGTTTAGAGCAAATTCATACAAATCTGACTTTGTTTAACCAAGTATATTGGCTTCTTTTTACTCTGATTAAGGTAAACTTCAAAAACAAAAATAAAATGAGGAGGCCAGGCATAGTGGCTCACGCCTGTACTCCCAGCACTTCGGGAGGCTGAGGCGGGTGGAACATCTGAGGTCAGGAGTTTGAGATCAGCCTGGCCAACATGGTGAAACCCCGTCTCTACTAAAAATACAAAAATTAGCTGGGAGTGGTGGCAGGTGCCTGTAATCACAGCTACTCAGGAGGCTGAGGCAGGAAAATCACCTGAACCCAGGAGGCAGAGGTTGTAGTGAGCCAAGATCGCGCCATTGCACTCCAGCCTGGCCGATGGAGAGAAATTCTGTCTCAAAAAAAATAAAAATAAAAAAATAAATAAAAAAAGAGGAGAATTTAGGGTGAATGACTTATAAACCTTTTGATTTTGGGAACATTTACTTGAGTTTTCTTTAAGTGAAATGGTAGCAGAAACGTTTCTGTTGCTTCTAATTTTAAAAAGACAAGAGAAAAGTAAAGAGACTGACTTGCATTAAGCAAAGAGCAAATATGTTGTTGCATATGAAACTGACAGATTGATATGTAGATGATGTGAATTGGATCTCAAAGTTTAGGTTCTTTGGGGGAGGAAGTAAGGGAAAGGAAAAAACCTCTAAACACGTTTCTGCGTCTATTGATTTTTGGAAGGTTAATATATCAGTTAGTGTTTTAACTTGAGCTTAAAAGTAAGAATAACAGGAAGAGAGAAAGTCTTCACAAATATTTTATATCTTCTAATTTATCTAATTTTTAGGAGAAACTCAACCTTTCATAACTCCTTGACATGTACATTATTAAAATTAAGCCTCTATGGAAAAATGCCATGAAATATTCATCCGTTGAACCTGCCCCACTGAGCCTGTCAATAGCAGAACAGTGACATGACTTAAAAATTTATTTTCTATTTTAACAAGCAAATATTTTATCTTTTGAAGATATAAGATCAGTGGCATTTTTCTCTAGGGGAAACATCATCACTTCCATTGTATTGCCTTTCTGATTACTTTAGAAGAAAGTTTTGATAATCTTATGGCTGGAATACCATTTTCTACTGACTCAAGGTCTTCAGCATCAAGTAAAAATAGAACATAATTGTTAAAAAGAGCAGATGGTATATCTATTAACAGTCCACACATCTTCCTAAACATATGGCTGAACAGGTTAACTAAAGGATAAAGTGGTGAGAATTGTATTGAAAACTGACAGCTGTAAAATATTTTCTTGTCTTTTAAAAGACACGTGTTTTAGGAAAATTCACACAATACGATACTGTGTCTATGAGTTGTCTATTTTCAGGACTCTAAAATTGCTAAGTAGCTCAGTTTTATTCACACAAAGGGTCACGAGGACGATTTATCTCAAAATGACAAAAGAGTGAGATGTCTGAAACTAACTAGGGTGAAAGTGAATGAGTATATGCAGGCATTGCATTAAAAAGAACATGTTTTAAAAGGCCCTGAGCACACTGAAAGAGACATTGTGATGAATTTCAAACTAAAATATTCTATAAGAAAGGGCTTTAAATGTCTCAAGTTATTATCCTTAATATTCTTCTCTAAATAATCTTTTGTTGTATTTTAAAGCCCTAATGGTTCTAGAATCAGCTGTTCTAAAGAAGAACTGTACTGAAACTAGTTTTTCTATTTGAAAAAGGTATTCATTGCTTTTTAAAAAATAATAGAACTTAAATTAACTCGCTTATTCCCTGTTTCACTGAAGTTGTTCATCTATGTAGCCTTTGTAATAATATTACTAAGGTAATTATTTCTGTTGAGAACACATAAAAAGGTATATGGCAAGTGTCCTAGAAGAGAAACAAATAAGGTAGCATTAAAAAAATCTTAATCAGCATTTAAACAACATCAATGATAACAACAATATAAACTTTTGTCATAGTAACCTTTCCTCAATAATGACTTCAACTCAAAGTGAACAATATACTTAACCCCCAGGACACTGTCATCACTGATTGTGTTTTTCTAGAGTTGAACTGTCAATTCAACATATTAGGCAAAGCAGCTTACCAATTGCTGTAGTTAACACGAATACTTGCTCCATCTTTTTTCCATCATTGTAAAATGCCAGATACCAAGGTCCTTGATCCATATACTCTATGAAACCTGTCTCCTGAAGCGAAGTTAAGATCAGGTTCCGAGGGGAGTGCTGTGTATCATCAGAGCCCTTGGAGTCCTGCTTGACCAGCTGTTTGCCATCCATTAGTTTTACAAAATCGAACTGGAACAAATACAAACATAAAGATGAGCCACTACTTTTTCTTCTAGACTGATAAACATCCCTAACTTCAACTGCCCTATTTAATACTTCTTTGCTTTGAAGGTGAGGAAAGTGGAAGAGGAGGTTATCAATTTTTAAGTATATTTAGACTTGGCCAGGCATAGTGGCTCATGCCTGTAATCCCAATACTTTGGGAGGCCAGGACAGGAAGATCACTTGATCCCAAGGGTTCAAGACCAGCCTGGGCAACAAAGCAATATCCTTTGTTTTAAAAAAATTAACACAAATTTTAAAAATTTTATAAAAATCTTAAAAGTTTTTTAAAGAGCATATTTAAACTCAAAAACATATTATTAATTCTGAAAAAACCCTCACTGTAATTATAAATATTATAAACCTTTCAGTTTGAGAGTATTCAAAATAATTATTTAAAAATGAATAAATAAAAAACAGAAAGAAATCTTGTTTAGTATTATGCAGGAGAATCTTGACATTTTACTAAAGCATCTGATAGAAGATACTTGAAAATGCACCTTCCACTCATAAATGTCACTGTGACCTTCTCTACAAATTAAAAACAGTTGTATAGTTTTTAAAATAAATAAATGAACAGTCAAAAATTTGAGAACATTCATCACAATTTACTACATTTGTGGGTGACATATTTACATATTCAAAAGGCCCCTCCCCTCCATTTTTTTAATCAGTTGACAAACACCTGGCACATGTTTCCTTGAACATTTATTTTTTGAGTCACATTTGAATGCATTCTAATTCCCTTTCTATTCTGGCCCAGAAGGTAAGGTTTTTTTTTAGTTTGTTTCTTTGTTTAATATGATCTCTTGACTAACTGAAGGTAAAGTTTTAACTATAGTCATATCTGTTGGGGAAAAAACAAGCCCTGATGTTTGATTATTTTTGCTACTTCTTAGATGAAGTAGTGCTCGGAATGGGTTCATGTGGGGAAAAAATAAGGAGAAGAAAATAAGAGAAATGAGATGTTTAAGGTTTATGGAAGGGCTATAAAAATCATAGAAGTTTTACACATTTAAGTTATTAACAATAGCAAAGACAAATTTCTACCTGTAAGACAAAACCTAACTTTTTGACTAATTTCTCACTAATTTCTGATTAATGTGCATTCCGTCATTGGTAAAAGGGGACACAGGTGTATGAAATCAGTGAAGGGCGTGTGGGCAGTAAAGCTAAGCAAGATGAGAGGTCTGGGAAGCTCATGAAGAGCCAGTTCCAGGAAGCAGAAGTCAAGTTCAAAAGGTATTGTCTTAAACTTTCTTTTCTGAATCTGCTCTGCTAAATGTTATTCCTTATTCTCTATGTCATTTTTTTTTCATTAGTTTCAGTGTAATTATTCTGGATATTTATTCATGACAAATATTTTTCTGTCCTTACCTTTGACAACCACATATTTCACAAGTCACAAACCCTGTTCAACCCATCACCCTTGAAAAGGTTTCAAGAAAATACTTATAATATCAAATACCTGAGTATGTGTAGGTGGAATATTTCTTCTGCCATAAATTCCCAGAAGAGAGTCCTTGGCTAAAGAAATATTGAATTTCAGATATATCGGATGGTGGATAGTAATCTGGAAACGCCAGAATAAACCAGGTGGAATGGTCTGCATGACCTGTGCACCAATGTCAACTTCTCCAGTGTCTATCGCCCGTCCCTTCTGAAACACTAGTTTTAAAGGTAGAGAAAATTACAAACCATGTTCATCTTAATTTATAAAGCAATGGTTTTTAGCTTTTCAAGAACAGATATATCAAAATAACTTACTCAGCTTTTTCTTCCTCCCCACCCCATCTGTCTTTCAAGGCCTTGCCCAAATTAAATATCTTCTAAGGAGCCTTCCCCAACCACCCACTATGTCAGTCTCTTCCTTCTCTTCAAATCCTATTGCATTTATTTCAATCAATTTCACTCCTTTTAACCATTATTTACTGAGTGCTGTCTTGGTAGCTGCAAGAGATACAAAGATGAATAAGAAGCAGTTGTTGCTCTCAAGGAGCATTGAAAATAGCAGGGAAAATAGGACAAGCACATATAACCTCACTGTAGAGAAAAATAAGTGCTCTGTGTATTTGAAAGAGGGAAAGTTATTTGGTTAGAGGATACTCCTCATCTTTAGCTGTCTCTATCCTCTTTATCTTCTTTTATTTCTCCTTAGCACTTATCACCATCTAACATACTATATATTTTACTTATTTATTGTTTATTGTCTATTTTGCCTCAATAGAATGTAAGTTCTGTGAGGACAAGCACTGCACAGGGCTGTTTTATTCATTGGTTTATTCCCAGTACCTAGAACAATGTAAGCAACTGTAGGCAAAGAACATAGATGATACGTATGTACTCAAAGAACAAATGGATGAATGAGAAAAAGTTACTACAGGAAGTGGCATTGAAGATGAACCTTAGAGGAGGACAAGGATTTCAAAAGAGTTATTGGGAAGAGTGGTGCACAGGGAAAGGATGGCTTGAACTAAAAGAAACTGTAAAGCTAAGGTGTAGGGTATGTGTCTATAGCGAGGAGCAGTTGGAATTAGGGCTGGAGGGAAGAAGGAAATCATGTTGTCTAGGGCCTAGAGGACCAGTCAAAAGGGTTTATTTAATAAAGGATAGAAAGCCATTAAAGGTTTTTAAGAAGAGGGAAGAGGTTTGGGTACATTAGAAAGGCTAATCTTGAGGCAGAGGTAGGATGAATTAGAGCAGACGGACACAAGAATGACATAGGAATTATGGGTGATTCAGGTGAAATGACACGAAGATCTAAATTTAGGGTATGCCCAAACACCTCATATAGAAAAACTACATCTCAGTGAAAAATAATTTTGTGTGAATGGAAAGAAGGAGAAGGTATGAGAGACAATGCTAAGGAAGATACTGCAGTAGAGATTCTCAAACTTTAATGCGTACAAGAAGGCAGTTGTTTTAAAATACAAATTCTGATTCAGTAGGTTCAAAGTCAGACATTTCTAACAAGTTCCCAAGTGATGCCCATGTCGCATGGTCCACAGCCCACATCCTGAGAAGCAAAGCTCTAGAGAACATTAAGTGTTGGGGCTAACGGAGGGTCAAAGCTAACCCCGTGATTGTGAGTTGGGGGATTTAGACAATGCTAATAGCAAAAACAGGAGCTGGTCTGTGAGGGAGGATGTTGAGTTTGGGCAATCAGAGCTTTATTATTTATTGTCATATTTTCTAATGATTTCTGATGTGCTAGTTTAATATGTGTTTTCATAGAATCTTTTGTTTTGTGGTAATGGGGAGGGTAGGAATACAAGAGGAGGAGCAAGAATTAGTTTTCCTTGATTTTAAGCAAGGAGGGTTACATCTCAGGTGAGAAAGCTCAACTTTGCCTCATTTCACATCACCCTATTTTTTTTCAGCCATCAACTCCTTCTCCAGACCAAACACAGTTTAAAAACACACATGGTCTCTGTCCTTTGTGCTCACCCATTATAAAGTTAACAGCCCATTAAGAAACACACCTGCAGTGGCTTTATTCAGTGGCCAATGCCTTGCAGCTTTTAACTCCCTAAAATACCTCCAATTATTGCTTTTTGTGGTAAGTCCAAGAGTAATAACTATTTTAAGAATGTTCACTGTTAACTGTTAATAATAGATTTCAAATGCAATTTTGTACATAATTATGCATTGCAGGACACATAATTTTGTGGAATTGACATTTATAATAAAATATGCCCTTTGAAATGATAAATGACCAACTGAGGACCTTATTTTTCACTGAAAGTTACTTTTTCCATGTGAGACAGATAAATTTGGCCCCTAAAGGGTTGATTATACATTTAACTCTTAAGTTCTAGAGCTGACAATGTCTTCAATGACCAGACAATTAACAGACCATGTTTATGTGGACACTTCTGTTCTCAAGTTAATGTTCAGTTTATTCAACTGCTATCCTCATTAGGGGCTTTTATCAATCTTAAAATGCATCATTTGGTTATGCAAACAATATTATAAATATAAAACAATTCAAAATGTTCTAGGTTCAACAAACACTGTTTTAAAGGTGCTAAGAATAGACTTTAATGAATAGATATTGTCTTTTTTAAAAAATCTGAACAAAACTGGTTGATGGACATTAATCTTTATATTCAAGCCTTACCAAATACTACACCATCTCTTTATTCTGCATTTTATAGCATCATATATTGCATAATGAAGCTACTTAAATGTTATTCAATAAATCAAAAGAAACTCAGGAAGTTGTATTGTTGGGCTTCTCTGGTTATTAGCATTACTATATATCTGGAGTACATATGCATAAGTTATTTATGAAAAGAATTTTAAAAGAAGTTGATCTTATCCCTTGAAAGCTTCATTACAGCTAAGACAAGGTAGATGAACAGAGGTGACAACATATGAATGAGCACGTGGACTATAATTTAAATAAAAATAGACAAAGCAAGCTAGTTGTGGTGATTTGGTATCAGAGAAGAGACATTCTCACAGCTTGCAGGTGGAAAATTTCTCAGCCTCTTACCTTTTAGAGTTTCATGCATCAGAAAGGAAGATCTCTCCCTGTTAGCAATCTACACCACTAAATAGCCTGCTCCATTTTATCATCTCTCAAAATTTGTTATAGACTATAATATAATAACTATGAATTCATTTATCATTTCACTATTTTTCTTAATGTAGCCAAAAGGTGGGGGCAAACTAAAGAGACGGAAATTAAATGTAGAAAAACAATACAAAATAGTATTTTTTGAGGCCAGGCGCAGCAGCTCACGCCTGTAATCCCAGCACTTTGGGAGGCCAAGGAGGGTGGATAACCTGAAGTCAAGAGTTTGAGACCAGCCTGGCCAATGTCAGGAAACCCCATCTCTAGTTAAAAAAAAGGATTTTTTCCAAAAAATTCTGTATTAATATAGGTAAAGGGAATATATTTGGCCAAACTTAACACTGACTCTGATCCTTTGTTTGCAAATTGTCAACAGCAGAGATAGAATACAGTATCAAGGTACAGTTTTGTTTTTTTTTTTTGGAATATGCCTGTTCTAATTGGCATTTAATCACTTACTTTACTAAAGCATATTGGAAAACCTAGGAAGACCATATTCTCCAGTTACAAAACACTTCCTTGCACAAATTTGAGATTAAATGCAGAGACCCACAGATCATATCAAGCTGTGCAGTACTGTAGTTATCACAGTCTCACCAATATCCACCAATTTAGTTTGAGCTAAACACTCTCTTTATAGGTTGCAACACAGGCATCAACTGCTGAGCAGGAAAAACCAATGGTAGATAGGGCTGTGTTGAAGGAGGGCACACTAAGTGATAGTAACTTAGTTCAAAAAGAAAAGGTCAAGATGCTTGGAACGTGAAAAAAAGAAAAAGGGGGCCTGGAATTGGTGACAGACAATGTGTGCAGTGGCGGTATCACCTAAATCAAGATTCCATTGTATCTAGACTCAGACACACACTTGAATACTAATTACATGATTACGAATAACATTGTCCATTATAAAATAGGAGGTAAATAACTATATTCTGCACATTTGTGTGTGCTTACTTTTTCTATTTAATATAGCTAGACATGGTACATTCAATGATCCTATGCAAAACTCGGTTGAATATTGGTAGAAGATACTGAAACATGGTCATTAAAAATATTCCACCATTAAGTTTTAAGGTAAAAATGACCAAGTTAAAGGCTATGGTATAGCCCATAAATGCAATCTGAATTGTATTTTAAAGACATTTGCAAGTTTTATAAAGTATATAATCTATGTTGTCCAAAGAGAAGAAAAATATGCATTAAGAGCATATTTGTCCTTTACTTCACACTATAACATGTTCAAAATCTTTAAAAGATATTGGTGTGTTTTTCAGTCAAATTAGACCTAGTATGTGTCTCACGATATAAGTATCATCTTCTTTATGTTCCTTTAAATATAATATTTGTTTAACAGTAACACATCTTCGCAAATTTAGATTAGCAGTGCTTGAAGCAAAATGGGAGGTGGAACTAACCTCTTCCCTATGATTAAACGGCTGTAAAGAGATCAAAGGGGTATAGCAAAAGCCATCTAAAGGTAAGTGGAAAGCTACTGTTTCCATCTATGTAGCTTAATGTAATTTTCCTTATGTGAACTATTGAAGAAAAATATGTATTCAACTCTCAATTTTTCAGGGGTAGATTTTCTGGATTATGGATTACACATGCTTCTTGTATCCATTATATTACCCAAAAGTAGTCAAGAGAAAAACAAAAGGAAGAATAAACCTTGTGCCTAGTTGGAACTTGGTAAGTACTGCTTGGATGAATTAATAAATTAGTAATGTTGATAATTTTTTTGTTGATAGTAATTTTGATAGTATATTTGACATTTTGGTCAAAATGTACAACTTTTTTATTACTCTCAACTATGTGATAGGTAGGTCATCTTATAATTGTTTTTATTAAATGTCTAGTAAGTAGATGTCAAGAATTTACTGGTGAGAGGAAGAATTATAACTATTTACATACATAGGCCTTGGCAATTAACTGTGAATAAAATATGTTTATAAATAAAATCCTCTGATATGACACTTATAGCTCACTGTGTAGAAAAGTTAATTAACTAATCTTACAGTCGAGAAATACATTACTTGTATAAGTGTAAACAATTATGTCCAAACACCAAAAGACTACAGATACCAGTACAGTAGCTTATTTAGTATTGCTTATATCTTCTCAGGTAGAAGTAAAATGGCATTGCTAAAATCTTATCCTTAATTAAAGGACTTATTTTGAGTTGCATTTTGACTCTGTGTATCTGTTTTTGAAGACATATCATTTAAAGGACATAATTATCTATTTAGAAGGATTTCTTTAAATTGTGTTTTAAAAACTTCCACATTCCCAAAAAACTAAAGTTTCACGATTCTTCTGGTGTGGTCTATTGAACATTAGGTAGCTTTCGGAAAAATGAGTTTCCAAACTTAAGAAGGCTCTTGTGACTTGCTATACAATCTCACACTGTGTAATACAAATTATGTTTGTAGAAGTTTCTGTATATGGATTATGAATGGGTACATGAGGTAGCCAATTACTTTGAATTGTATTGGTGAAAACTAAAATTGATATAAAGCACAAATGTATCATCAAATTGTTATATATTCAAACATGTACTCAGACTTATGGGTCAAGGTGGAATAAAATATCTCTTGAAAGAAAATATTGCCAATTGTAAAAAATTCAAAGATTTATGAATTAATATGACTATATGCAATGAAAACTCCAAAATGAAATTAAGAAAAGAATGTGAATTTATAATATCGTTGAAAAGAATAAAATACTTAGGAATAATTCAATAAAAGAAACTGTGAGACTTGTATACTGAGAAACTACAAGACATAATTGAAATAAATTAAAGATTTGCTAAATAAATGGAAAGATATCCTATGTTCATGGAGCAAAAGACTTATTATTGTTAAGATGTCAGTACTTCCCAAATTGATTTACAGATTCAATGCAATCCCTGTCATAATTTCAACTCTCATTTATTTTTGCAGAAACAGACAAGCTGATGCTAAAATTAATATGGAAATGCAAGGGACCCAGAATAACAAAACAATCTTTAAAAAGAAAAAATTTGGAGGCCTCACACTTCCTGATTTCAAAACTGATTACACACCTACACTAATCAAGATAAAGAGTACTGGCATTAGGATAGATATACAGATCAATGGAATACAATTGAGAATCTAGAAATGAAACCTCACATTTATGCTCAACTGATTTTCAACAAGGTCACCAAGACAATTCAATGGGGGAAAGAATAATATTTTCAACAAATGATACTGGAACAACTGGGTATCCACATGCATAAGAATAAACATGACCCCCTTCCTCATACCATATACAAAAAACAACTCAAAATGGATCAAATGCCTAAATGTAAGGGCTAACGCTGTACAATTCTCAAATGAAAATACGGGCATAAATCTTTGTCACCTTGGATTTGTCAGTAGTTTCTTAGACATGACATCAAAGCACAAATAACAAAGAAAAAAAATACATAAATTGGATTTCATCAAAAATAAAAACTTCTGTGCTTCAAAAGACACTATTAAGAAAGTGGAAAAGCAGCCCACAGAATGGGAGAAAACATTTGCAAATGATATATTGGATAAGGGGCTTGTATCTATGGTATATTAAGGAGGCTTACAACTCAACAATAAAAGTTAAATAATTGAAAAAAGAGCAAATGATCTGAATAGACATTTCTCCAAAGAAGACAGACTAATGACCAATAAGAACAGTAAATGAAGCTTAACATCATTAGTCATCAGGGACATGCAAATAAAAACCACAATGAGATACCACTTTACACCCATTAGGATGGCTAAAATAAAAACAACAGACAATAACAAGTGTAAGGATGTGGAGAACTGGTATTCTCATACATTGCTGGTGGGAATGTAAAATGGTGCAGCTGCTTTGGAAGGCAGTTCATCAGTTGAAGAACTGTTAAACATAAAATGTTAAACACAGAATTACCATATGACCCTGTCATTTCACAACTTGGTGTACACTCCAAAGAATTAAAAACAGGTTTTCTAATAAAACCTTATACATGAATGTTCATAGAATCATTATTCACAATAGCCCAAAAGTGAAAATCCACAAAAGATCTATCAACTAATGAATGGATAAACAAAATTTTTGTATACCCATATTATGGAATATTGTTCAGCCATAAAAATGAAGTATTGATACATTGCTACATATTATATGATTCTATATGAAATGTAGAAATAGGCAAATCTATAGAGACAAACAGTAGATCAGTGGTTGCCAGGGGTTGCAGGGAGGTGGGGATATGGAGTGATAGCCAATGCCTATGAGGTTTCTTTCTGATGTGATGAAAATGTTCTAGAATTAAATATTGGTAATTGCTACACAACTCTGAATACGCTAAAGATCACTGAATTGTGCACTTTAAATTAGTGCACAATTACATTATGCTATATAAACTATATCTCAATAAAACTGTCACAAAAATACAATTAGACCGTGTGAATTGGCATAGCATATACACACAAAACATTATGTACTGTCATAAGAGTTCTGATGTATTTCCAAGTCATTTTAAAATGTTACCTGCTACCTAGAAGCAGAACTATCCCCTGGCCAGTATTTTAGAATGTGTGATTTGTAGTACACATCAGGGATGCCCATTTTCTATATTTCATACAATGTTAGATACTGTTATATGTCAGTTATCATGATCACATCCTTCTTAACTTTGGATGGTGGCAGGATGGCTGATTATAGCTAAGTTAATCCAGTTCCCTCTCCTTTATTTTAGAATATAAGTCCGCAGAGGATAGAACATTCACATCTGTCTACATTTTCAACAACCACTTACTGGTCATTTAATAAAAACATTTATATGATGAACTACCCATGACATAGTTGAGGGTAATGAGGGAATGGCGCATCTTGTACTAGGCCTCCAGAAAGAGAAGCATAGATACCAGTGCTCATAACTTGCCATATTGCTATAGCCTTTGATTTCTACCTTTTAGGCATGCAGAAAATCTTCAGTTACATGAATTAAAACTTCTCACAGACAAAACTCATTGCAGAGTACTAATAATATTAATAGATGCCACCACACTTACTGTGTCCTCTTTTTCAGCTCCTATCTCTTATTTCTAAAATACCAAAATGCCTCTTTCATACTCAGTATGCCATCCAATTTGATGTCCCAGTTTATCTCTAAGGCTCCTCCCTCCTCTTCTCTCCTGCTTACGCTGGGACTTTGGTCCCTTCACAATCTTCTTTCTTACTCATACTCGGTGTCTCCCTCTCTATTGGCTCCTCATTCTTTGTCTTCAAACAAACACAAGTCTCTTGCAGTCGCTCATGCCTGTAATCGCAGCACTTTGGGAAGCTGAGACGGGCGGATCACAAGGTCAGGAGTTTGAGACCAGCCTGGCCAACATGGTGAAACCCCATCTCTACTGAAGATACAAACTCAGCCAGGCATGGTGGCACGCGCCTGTAATCCCAGCTACTCGGGAGGCTGAGGCAGGAGAATCGCTTGAACCCGGGAGGCGGAGGTTGCAGTGAGCCAAGATTGTGCCATTGCACTCCAGCCTGGGCGACAGGGTGAGACTTCGTCTTAATAATAATAATAATAATAATAATAATAATGTCTCTCTTCTTTTGAAAAATTTGTAAAAAAAAAAAAAAAAAGGAGTAACATGACCCAACTGCCCTTTTGTCTAATTATCATACTATTTATCTCCTTCCTTTCCTTGTCGAACTGTTTCTATCAACCGTGCTATTGTTTCATTATCCACTTACCACCTAAGCTATTATCATCTGCATTTCCCCCTTACCACTCGATTATTCCATTCTCCTAAATACGTACTCCTCAAGATCACTAGGAGTGATTTTTTCTTGTTTTCCAAGGTCTGGCTCAAACTACTTCTCCAAAAACAGTCATATTTTCATCTTCTTTCTTTTAAGCCTGTTAATCACCCAACCATCTTATTTTTATTTCTGTACAACAGTTTGTTGCATGTTGTTTGTATTGTACGTGTTTGTATGCATGTTTCTTCCAGCTGTCCTATGTAATGGGAATCTGCTCAAGGGCAAGCACTATGTCTTCTGCTTTATTTGTTAGCTTTCCACAGTACTTAGTACAGTTAAAGTAGCAGCTTGGCTGATACAGGATTAAAAAGTATGAGCTTCTGTGTTTCCGAATACTAAGAATTTCAGTTTTCTTCCCTTGTTACTAGTTCAATGGAGCATTTGAGGTGGTCAGGTATGGTTTCTCTTTCAACTCAACTTTTTAACTGTTATTTTTCCCTCACCTAGAACCAAGAAGAGAAGATGGTATCTGTGTATAGTTGTGGCTGACACTTTCAGTATAATTATAATGAAAATAGAAAATGACCATTAAAATGACTAAGGGAAAAATGGAAGCTACAAGAATACAAAAGCAAACACAAGGACTCTTAATAATAAACATGTGGAGGCTAAAAAAGAATATGTGATTATCATCTAGGAGATTACAAAAGTTCCATGCAGGAAAAATGCAGATTTGTGCACTAAATTCTGGAACTCTAAAACTTCATATTCAAAAGTAAACTTCAAGTAACTAGAATTACATTGGACTCCACAAAAAAAGCTAGTAAATGTTTAAACTTCCTTTAAAAGTAATACAGGTTCAAAGATATAAATGGATACAACAGAATTAAATATATGCATGGCTGATAAACTTCTACAATGGACTAGCTCCTCCACAAAAATAAAATGTTGTAAAAATGTTATGGGAAGATCCCTTAGCTTTGATAGGACTAGTCCAGGAGGATAAACATGGCATTCTATAGCATACCACTTAGTGACCCTGTCAGATACAGACTGTTAGACTAGAGGGACCACAAGACAGACCTATTTCTTATTGCATCACAGGAAAGGTGTATATTAGTTTTTTTTTTTTTTTTTTTTAAGTAAAATGAGGATCAAAATGAAACAAGAATGAAACACTAAACATATACGACCAAGGACATTTAATGTGATTTTTTATACAATAAATAAGTTTGTCTTTCAGCATAGGAAACCCTTTCCATAAATCTGTTTTAGAAGTCAAGTCTCCAGTATGCTTTAGGAAAGCTTTTGTTAAAACTGAAGTATATTGATAAAGTGATTTAATATAGTTGAAAGCAAGCTGCAGCACTCTAGCTGGGCCCTCTGAAGCCTTATGTTAGGGAAACATCTATATAGCATTATAGGAAACATTTACTGTAATTTGCCATCAATCTTTAAAAATAATACTGCTACACTCCCAACAATGTTGTCTTTGTTAGTGCATAACTTCTATTTTATTCATGTGGTTTGTTGTGCTTATATGAATTATTCCCAATTCTACCTCAATGTCTTGGGCTCTAATATCCTTTAAGTAAAAGATACTGAAACTATGGGTTGACTCAGAGGGCTGCCCAATATCCTCATGTCCTATGAACCAATATTGCAGAACCACAGAATTATACTGCAGGACTGCGTTCCATCTGAATGCACAATGATTACCTGGGTGGGGTTGGTGCAGTTTTTTAGTTTGGTACCACATGATGAATCTTTATCTACTGACTGGGTCTGTGAAATAAACATCTGCAAAACCTTAAGCAAATTAAAATTTAACCTGTTATTTCAGATCCACAATTGTCATCGTATAAAATGTTCCAAGGCATTTATGCCTCAGATAAAGAAAAAAAAAAAAAGCAACACACACACACACACACACACACACACACACACACACCCCTGTTCTGGATAGGTTCACAATGAAAGGTGGCTGTAAATAGTACATTTTGCACTGCCATTTAGTTTTCAATTCCCAAGAGTACTTGTGGTATGTGTGTGTTTGTGTGTGTATCTTTTGCTTTGTGGAGGAGGGAGAATGCTCGCTGAAAGGAGATCTTAGATGTAAAATATAAGATTTGCCAAGTACTCTTAAGGAAGAGTACAGTATTTGAACTGTATGCATTGAGATTTTTAATCAAGATAGCCATTATTTAAACAAACTGGCTTTGAGAAAGGAATTTTTTTGAAAAACGAAAGAAAAAGCCCAAGGAAGGGTGCTGAGCTAACAGTAAAGAGAAACTGGATCACTATCTCAGCTCTGTCTTTAGTTATGTTGATTGTCTATTGTGCAAGGCAAATCACATAACTTTCTTGTGTTTTCTTTTCAACTATAAAACATGGGTAACACAGCTGGGCGTGGTGGCTCATGCTTGCAATCCCAGCACTTTGGGAGGCCGAGGCAGGCAGATCACCGGAGGTTGGGAGTTCGAGACCAGCCTGACCAACATGGAGAAACTCTGTCTCTACTAAAAAAAAAAAAAAAAAAAAAAATTAGCCTGGCGTGGTGGTGCATGCCCCCAATCCCAACCACAAGGGAGGCTGAGGCAAAAGAATCGCTTGAACCCGGGAGGTGGAAGTTGCATTGAGCCGAGATTGTGCCATTGCACTCCAGCCTGGGCAACAAGAGCAAAACTCCGTCTAGAAAGAAAGAAAAGAAAAGAAAAGAAAAAAGAAGAGAAAAGAAAGAAAGGGTAACAATAGCTGCCACAGAATAAAATTATTATGTGAATAAAAGACATTAAAGTATTTTACAATTGTAAATGTGAAGTGCAAGCTGTTAGTGTTATATACATGTCAAAACTCCAAACTTATAAGGTAGGAAACTGGGAATTAATTGTTTGAATTACAACGGAATTCTCTGCAAGTACTTTAAATGGCAAATGTGGTTTACAAACTTTATAGACATACATTTCAACCTCTTTCCAGGAGTATATCCCTTTTGTAAAAATAGGTCCACTTTTACTTGTATTGGCTCATTATTCTTCCTTAACTACAGAATTTGAATCACTAACTCATAGTGTGTACAGCTGAAAGGGATCTTAGAGATAAGTCAGCCTTGTGTTTTGTCAAAGCTTTAGCAGCTGCTCAGAGAATAGAGGGCAAATAAAGCAAAGAGGAAGGGAATGGGAGTTTTGCCAGGAATCTGCCCCCTTCCCTCGCTGTATCTGGAGAAACTTGGCTTTTATCTGTTTTCTATTTAAATTTGTAATTTCTGGGTAAGATTTAATTTGTAAGAAGGTTTTCTTTGCCCACTAGCCCCACCTCTTTTCTGCCCCTAGAAAGGGTTGAAAGCCAATTCCCTTATTTTTCAGATGAGAAACTGGAGCCTAGAGAGGTGAGGCTATAGTTACTATTAGGTCTTGGCTCAAGCATCTTCACGACAGGCTATAAATTGTGTCATGTCAATCAGCTGTATTTTGTTTACATGGTCGTATATTCAGCAGACACTGACTAGAAAAATGTCTTTTTTTTCCAACTTTGTGGAGATAGATCGTGCAGGATGAATTTAAAAGAAATGCCACTTTCCCCCAAGGCCAGGCTTTTGCAAAATTGTAATGGAGATAAAGACTGCTTTTAGTATTCTTTAGTTCTCTCTTTCCCCACCCATCCTTCTTTGTTCCCAGTGTTCTATTTTGGCATTCAACCTGCAGGAATTCAGTATCCTCAACTACCCAATAAATTTCATCTTCATTTATATTGCTACTGACAATACACGACTTTACCTGAGCCCTAATGCTCCTGGAAAACAATTTTGCTTAAGAAATTCCCCAACCTTCTGTTTTCCGAAATTCTCCCACTTTTTTGTGTCCTGGGAAATGACTTATGCAAAAAAACCATAACATCAACAACAAACAAACAAAAGCCCAAACAAACACATACAAAACACCCTTTCCTAAATGACTTAAGATAAAACTCTCTGTTCCTTCTTTCCCGTGATTTCCCTAAGACTCATCTATAATTACACCCCTGAAAAGACCAAACACAGACTTTTCCCCTATTGCCTGAACCCACTGAAAGGCCATATACAGACCCTCCAATCTCCCGTTCTTTGTCTCATAAATAATTAGTTGAGATTAGAACTGTCTGTTTCCCTGAAACTAGCTAGACACAGCAATACACATTTCCTGTTCAGCTAACCGATACTTCCCCTGATTGCAACACGATCCCACCAGTAAATCATCTCACATGTAACCCATCTACCCCTGCCTATATAAGACCAAGACAAAACCTCCCTATTGCAATAGCCTGAATAAAATCAATTTCTTTACTTGTTCAGTTTTTCTCTGTGATACTTCCTTATTGAAAACCTTTTCAGAAATTTATATATTTAGTTTATCTTATACTATTACAATAACAGGTGAAAAATACAAAACGTGAAACTCAGCACCTTCTCTCCTAGTCCCAGCTCTTTCTATGTGATCTCAACTTTTCTGGACCTAATTTTCTTCATTTCTAAATAAGGATATTGGATTTGATAATCTTTAAGATTTTAACATTCTAATTTGTTGATAAATTATGTGAGGTAGTTATTTTTAATTTTATTTACAGACATTACATAACTCAGGTCTAGGAATAAAGTCTTTTATTTGCTCATATCCTCTGCTCTGTTTAAAGCAGTTGTTACATAATGTTTACTGGTTAAATAGTTATAGGCCAGGCACAGTGGCTCACATCTGTAAACCCAGCACTTTGGGAGGCTGAGGCAGGAGGATCACTTGAGGTCAGGAGTTTGAGACCAGCCTGGCCAACATGGTGAAAACCCATCTCTACTAAAAATCCAAAAATTAGCCGGGTGTGGTGGTGGGCACCTGTAGTCCCAGCTACTTGGGAGGCTGAGGCAGGAGAATCGCTTGAACCTGGGAGACGGAGGTTGCAGTGAGCCGAGATTGTGCCATTGCACTCTAACCTGGGCGACAGAGCGAGACTCCATCTCAAAAAAAAAAAAAAAGTTATGACTAGTTTGTAAGCCTCTAATGTAGTGCAGGACTATTTTGGTACAATACTTTCAATTTTATAAATATTTATTTAATAATGACAACTAAGGTTTTTCTGGTAGATTACAGCATGTGGTTGTGACTTATATCTACTTATTGAAATTCTAGCATGTTAGCATACTAAACATCTATAATCAAATACTCTTGTTTTATATATATATACACATACACACATATATATGTGTATGTATATATAATATGTGTGTGTGTGTGTGTGTGTATATATATATAAAACAACTGTTAATGGGAAACCAATTCCAGTAGAATTTGATGTTTCTTTAAAAAGTGTCATTCATCGTTATCTGATGATGATAGTGATAATAGTTTCAAAATAATAGATTTTATATTGGTAAGTAGAGACCAAACTTTAAAGAGAGAAAATATTTCAATCTCTAGAAGGTCATCATTCACTGCAAAGTTCATACTGGTTTGAAAGCAGGTTCTATAGCACCTAACAGAATGTCAATGAAGTTCAAAAACCTCAAGGCAATTTTCCAATCTTTTGGTCCAATAGTAACTGCTGCTAAATTAAGCAATGTGTCAGGGACTGTGCTATATGCTTTATGTCAATTGTTTAATTAACTCCTTACTATGACCATATGAGACAGGTACTATTATTATCACCCTTATGTTACAGATGAGGGCACTGGCTGGGCGAGGTTTTGTCAATTACTTGAGGTTGGAGAGATAATGATGGCACAGTTAGTATTTAAAGCCAGGTCTCTCTGACTCCAGAATCCAGTCTTTTAACCATAGTGCTGTAATGCCCAATCTTCTAGGAGAGTAGAGAAAAAAATTTAAAAAGAATGGTCTGGTTGTCAGTTTCATATTTAGTGCATACAGTATCAAGATACGCTTCTAGAGCTATATTTATGGGATGTGTCTTATGTAGAAAATCATGAAAGGATACAACTGAACATTTGAAAATATCCTTCTACTGTATTACATCTTCTAAAAGGTTTGGATTAGTATACATATGGCATTAAAAAAAGGAACTATGTTTTTATTTGGTAAGTAATATGCAGTAAAGACCTAATATAGCAAAACCATGATGTGCAGATATAGTTAAGGTTTTGTTCAGGCTTCCATAAAAAGTCAGGTTAAGCTAACAACTTGTTGTATGAGGCATCAACCCATAATGATTTTTCTTAATAAAGTATTTAATTGAAGTCGGTTTGCTCTGTTCGTTGTTATAATTGAGCAGAAACTTAAAGCATTTTTCATTTATGAAACTTGTCACAACACATTAGAAATATAGGTGAGTAGAATTTCTCTAAAATCGATCATGAATAGACTCTGGGGCTTTGCTTTCATTGTGTAAAAAGTTTTTTGTGGTCTTCACAGATGTTCCATATAAGGATTTTAGTACACTGTAGAAGTTAAGAGATTAGACTCTGGAATCAGACCACCACTTACTAGCTCTGTGACACTGGGCAAGTTACTTAACCTCTCTGTGCCTCTGTTTCTTATTTGGACAACGGGGACCATAATGTGACCTTCATGATATAATCCATGTAAAGTATCTGGAACAATGCTTGACACGTGGTAATTTTAAATTAATTTTAACCATCATCAACTTACTTTATGGAAAGGAATCAAAAGAGGTCTGAATTAGAATATAAAATCAAATATACTGAAAGGACACAAAGATAGATGTGTACCTGCCCCCCACCTGCTACACCCTTGTTCTACTCTCTAATCTTTGCACATACCAGAGATTTCGTAAGTTCTGTGAGTACCTG
>NW_012107154.1:0-794 GCF_000951045.1 Mandrillus leucophaeus
GACCCCCCAGCGCCGGGAGGCGAGCGGCGCGGGTTGTCCGGGCTTGTGGCAGTCTCCGCGAGGGACCAGATCTTGGGCTTCTGCAGGGCGGAGGCGGGGACTGGTGCGGGAGCGCAGGGGTCCAGGCCCACGGGGGGCGAGGGCGGAGACGGTGAGGCCACGGCCACTGGTGGTGGCGCTGGAGCCAGACTCAGGACCGGTAGTGGCCGGTCCTCCAAGCCCTCAGAGCTGTCTTCTGAGTCGCTATTTTTGGAGTCCGAAATGGGTCCCAGGCCGAGGTCGCCATCCCTGCGCGCCGCCCCAGCCAGGGACAGCTCAGGCCCGGTGGCCGCGCCGTCTAAGTTCTCCAAATCGATCTCCTCGTCCTCGTCGTCGTCCGCCAGGCCCTCGCCCCCCGTGTCCTCCTCCTCCCCTCCGAGCTCCTCCTCCTCCAGCTCTAGCTCGCGTTTGCCATCCTCCTCGTCCTCCTCTTCGTCTTCCTCCTCGCGCTCGCTCCCATAAGCGTTTCCCTCGTCGTCAGTGCGGCTGCGAGGCGCCCAAGTCATCTTATTCTCCTTCTTGAGGCGCCTGCGCGCGTTGGCGAACCAGGTGGACACCTGGGTGAGGGTCATCTTGGTGATGATGGCCAGCATGATCTTCTCGCCCTTGGTGGGGTAGGGGTTCTTGCGGTGCTCACATCTAGATGTGTATAAGAGACAGGTTGAGGTGTCGGAGTGCTGTCCTTGTCAAGTCATTCAATGTGCTAACCAGTCTCTGCCCGGGTCCTGGCGTTCCGGCCTCAGTTCCAAGTCCGC
>NW_012107154.1:844-1256 GCF_000951045.1 Mandrillus leucophaeus
TTGGTGATGATGGCCAGCATGATCTTCTCGCCCTTGGTGGGGTAGGGGTTCTTGCGGTGCTCGTTGAGCCAGGCCTTGAGCGTGCTGGTGCTCTCCCTGGTGGCGTTCTTGGGACGGGACGGGTCCCCGAATTGATACTGGCCATACGGGTAGAAGGCGGGGTGCGGGTGCGGAAACGCGGCAGCCGCGGCCGGATGCTGCACCCCGGGGCTGTCCTTCAGCTCATACTGCGCGCCCTGTAGGCACATGGAGAAGGAAGGAACACGCGCGGAGGGAGCGCGGGTGAGCCCCAGCCGTCGCTGCCTCCCCCCTCCTGGCCTGCACCCCTCTAGTCCGAACCCCGCGCGCTCAGATCGCCCTGCGCCCCAGCGCCAACCCCTCCTTCCCTGGCTCCGCAGGCTCTTACCAGCTG
>NW_012107155.1:0-1071 GCF_000951045.1 Mandrillus leucophaeus
CAGGGACTAATGGCTTTACTGTTAACATCTGAAAACATTTAAAGAAGAATTAATACTTCTCAAATCTTTACCAAATATGAAAGGGGAGGAAATTACTCCAAACTCATTCTACAAGGCCAGTATTACCATGATACCAAAATTACAACAAAAAGTAAAAGTACGGACCAATATCTCATGAACACAGATGCAAAAATACTTGAAAAAACATCAGGAATTTGAACTCAATGACACTTTAAAAAGATTATTTACCATGAACCAGTGGATTTTATCCCAAAGATGCAAAAATGGTTCAACATAGTCATATCAATAAACAAGATTCATCACAACATAATCTAAGTCAAAAACTATATAGTCATTTCAATGCATCCAAAAACATGTATTCAGTAAAATTTAGCACCATTCATAAAGAGTTTTGTAGATAAAAACTCTCTACAATTTAGATATGGGAGGAACATACTTCCACAAAATAAAAAGCCACATATGAAAAATCAATAGCTAACATTATACTAAATGGGGGAAAATTAAAAGCCCTTCCCCAAGATATGTAACAAACCAAGTAAGCCTACTTCTACCATTTTTTTTCCAACATAGTACTTGAAGTCCCAGCCAGAGCAACTATGCAAGAGAAAGAAAAAAAGGACATCTAAATTGGTAAAAAGGAAGTAAAGTTGTTTTCACTGATGACATGATTATGTATATAGAAAATCTTGATTCCATTAAGAAACTATTAGAACTAATACATTAACTTAGTAAAGTGGCAGGATACAGAATCAACATACAAAATAAGTAGCATTTCTATATGTCAATAACAAAGTATCTGGAAAAGAAATTAAGAAAGCAATCTTATATATAATTACTAGAGAATAAAATAAAATATCTACGAGTAAATTTAACCAAGGAAGTGTAAGATATCTACAGTAATTATTAGGTTTTTCAAAAGTAATTGCAGCTTTTGCCATTAAAAGTAATGTAAACAGGCCGGGCGCAGTGGCTCACGCCTGTAATCTCAGCACTTTGGGAGGCCGAGGCGGGCGGATCACGAGGTCAGGAGATCGAGACCATCCTGGCTAA
>NW_012107155.1:1285-1565 GCF_000951045.1 Mandrillus leucophaeus
TAAAAAATTAAAGATACCAAAAACGATATTCTGCATTCATATTTGAAGAATAATACAATTAACATGTTTGCACTTCCCAAAATGATCTATATAATTATGACAATTTTCATCAAAATGTCAATGAAATTCTTCATGGAAACAGAAAAAAATAACAAAATTCAAATGAAACAAAAAAATACCAAAAGTAGCCAAAGCACTCTTGAGAGAAAGAACACACACAAAGCTGGACACATTGCATCACCTGACTTCAAGTCATACTACAAATCTATGGTAACAAAAA
>NW_012107156.1:0-1510 GCF_000951045.1 Mandrillus leucophaeus
ATTTGTGATGTGGAACGCATTTGCTAGTGATCCTCTTCCTCTGGGCTGGGTTCTCCCCTGTCATATTCTTCAAGCAGTATTTCTCTCCTGCTTTTTCTTCTAAATGTACTCTTTCTTTGATTCCGCAAGTCAGCTGAAGTGGCAAGTCATTGTTTCTCAAACTAATTTTATTTTATTTTATTTTATTTTATTTTTTTGAGATGGAGTCTCGCTCTGTCGCGCAGGCTGGAGTACAGTGGCACGATCTCCGCTCACTGCAAGCTCCGCCTCCTGGGGTCCACGCCATTCTCCTGCCTCAGCCTCCCGAGTAGCTGGGACTACAGGCGCCCGCCACCACGCCTGGCTAATTTTTTGTATTTTTAGTAGAGATGGAGTTTCACTGTGTTAGCCAGGATGGTCTTGATCTCCTGACCTTGTGTTCCACCCACTTTGGCCTCCCAAAGTGCTGGGATTACAGACGTGAGCCACCACACTCAGCCTCTCAAACTAATTTTCATAACAAGTTAATAGCATTAAAACAGGCTTGAGGCCGGGTGCGTTGGCTCACACCTGTAATCCCAGCACTTTGGGAGGCCGAAGCAGGTGGATCACCTGAGGCCAGGAGTTTGAGACCAGCCTGGCCAACATGGTGGAACCTCATCCCTAGTAAAAATACAAACATTGACTGGGTGTGGTGGTGTGAGCCTGTGATCCCAGCTACTTGGGAGACTGAGACAGGAGAATTGCCTGAACCTGGGAGGTGGGGGTTGCAGTGAAGTGAAATCACACCACTGCACTCCAGCCTGGACAACAGAGCAAGACTCTGTCTCAAAAACAACAACAACAACAACAAGAAACAGGCTTCTTCCTAAATAATGAACGAATGTTGTCCCAGAAGATTTTCATTATATCCATAGTCAACTTTCTTTATTATTTATTTATTTATTTATTTATTTATTTATTTATTTATTTGAAATGGAGTTTTGCTCTTGTTGCCCAGGCTGGAGTGCAATGGTGCAATCTTGGCTCACTGCAACCTCTGCCTCCTGGGTTTAAGTGATTCTCCTGCCTCAGCCTCCCAAGTAGCCAGGATTACAGGTGTGCATCACCACACCCGGCTAAGTTTTTGTACTTTTAATAGAGACAGGGTTTCACCATGGCCAGGCTGGTCTTGAACTCCTGACCTCAGGTGATCCGCCTACCTCAGCCTCCCAGAGTACTGGGATTATAGATGTGAGCCACCGTGCCCGGCTTATAGTCAAATTTCTATATCATTTTATTTTGTGGGTAGAATGAGACTAAAAATGCCACCAGGGACCAATGCCACTAGGATCAAATGGATTTCAGCTAAATTTTAGGTCTGTTTTAATGCAGAGAGCACTCTAGTATTATTTAACCTCTTGCAGAAAATGAGTCCTGTTGTCAAGCCAGCATCTTTTGAGGAAGAAGTCTCACTTATAAACAGAAATACAAAAATTCTAAATAAAATATTGGCAAATGGAGTTCAATAATATATTAAAAGAAAAAGTAT
>NW_012107156.1:3190-4068 GCF_000951045.1 Mandrillus leucophaeus
GAAATGCAGCTTTTTAAAGTAAGAAGTAGACAAAAGACATGAGCAGACATTCCACAGAACTGCAAATGCAGATAGCCAACAAATGTATGAAAACATGCTGAAACTCACTGGTAGTTGGGGAAATGCAGCTTTTTAAAGTAAGAAGTAACATCTTTAATTTTTAAGACTGGAGAACATTAAAAGACCAATGTAACAACCATTGCTGATAGGGAAATAGGGAAAAATCTGTGATTGTCTTTTGCAATGGGAGAGGAAAACGCTTTCAAAATCCTTTGAAAGGCAGAATCTAGTAAAATTAAAAATGCATGTATCCTTTTAACTCTGCTGCTGGGCCTTCTTCCCATAGAGATAAAAGAAAAAGCCTGTATGTTATAATATAGTATAGATATGTATTACATGTTTGTGGTAACAAAGAACTGGGAAGAAAATGAATGCCCATCAGTGGGTGAATGGCTAAAAAAATGGTACATCCGTACTATGAATTATTATGTGAGCATTAAAAGACTGCATTAGCATCAAACCCAAGGGACTTGGGGGCTTTCTGTAATGCATTGTTTAGCGAGAAGAGCATGATGAAGAAAAATGTGTATAATGTCTACTTTTTTGGTTGGCAGGGGACAGGGTCTCACTCTCTTGCCCAGGCCAGAACGCAATGGTGCAATCATAGCTCATGCAGCCTCGACCTCCTGAGCTGGAGCAGTCCTCTTGCCTCCACTTCCCAAGTAGCTGGGACTACAGGCACACACTACCTCGGTGTGTTCTGTGAAATTGTGACAGGGTCTTGGTGTGTTGCACAAGCTGGTCTCGAACTCCTGTCTTGCCCTCCCAAAGTGCTAGGATTGCAGGCAGGAGCTACCATGACTGGCCAGCGTCAACGT
>NW_012107157.1:0-1306 GCF_000951045.1 Mandrillus leucophaeus
TGGGTGAACAAGAACCTTTGTTTTTATTTTATTTATTTATTTATTTTGAGACAGAGTCTTGCTCTGTCACCCAGGCTGGAGTGCAGTGGCACAATCTCGGCTCCCTTCGAGCTCCGCCTCCTGGGTTCACGCCATTCTCCTGCCTCAGCCTCCTCAGTAGCTGGGACTACAGGTGCCCGCCACCATGCCCACTTAATTTTTTTTTTTTTTTTTTATTTTTAGTAGAGACGGGGTTTCACTGTGTTAGCCAGGATGGTCTCAATCTCCTGACCTCGTGATCCGCCCATCTCGGCCTCCCAAAGTGTTAGGATTACAGTACCTGGCCCAACAGGTTTTTAAAAAAGGGAAATAGGTCTTTAAAAAAATATTTATTTTTTAAAAATTGACAAAACTTTGTCAATTTTTGTATATATTTATGGTATACAATGTGATGTTTTCACATATGTATACATTGTGGAATAATTAAATCAAACACATTATATATCCATAATCTCATATACCTATCTTTTTTTGTGGTGAGAAATTCAAAATCTACTCTCCAAGTATATAATTTCCAAGTATATAATACATTAGTGGCTGGGAACAGTGGCTCATGCCTGTAATCCCAGCACTTTGGGAGGCCAAGGCGGGTGGATCGCCTGAGGTCGGGAGTTTGAGACTAGCCTGGCCAACATACTTAAAATAGAAAAAGTAGCTGGGTGTGGTGGTGGGCGCCTTGTCATCCCAGCTACTTGGGAGGCTGAGGCAGGAGACTCGCTTGAACCCGGCAGGCAGAGGTTGTGGTGAGCTGAGATCGTGCCTCTGCACTCCAGCCTGGGCGACAGAGTGAGACTCTGTCTCAAAAGCAAAACAAAACAAAACAAACAAATAAAACATTAGTATAACTAGTCACCATGTTGTACACTACATCTTTAGACTTATTCCTCCTGTCTAACAGAAACTTTCTACCCTTTGACCAGCAACTCCCATTCCCTTCTCCCCTACCAGCCCTGGAAACCACCATTCTCCCCTCTGCTTCTCTGAATTCAACTTTTTTAGATTCCGCATAAAGCGTGATCAGGCGGTGCTTGTCTTCCTGTGCCTGGCTTATTCTATTTAGTGCAATGCTCATTCATGTTGCGAAATGACAGGATTTCCTTCTTTTTTAAAGGCTGAATAGTATTCCATTGTGTATACACACCACAGGTTTTTTTTTTTTTTTTTTTTTTTTTTATTGCTCAGGAAATAGGACTTTGAGAGGAGAAACTTCCATTCCTGTTTTAGCTGAGTTCCTTCAAAACAGAGCCTGACCCAGGGATTTGGGTGC
>NW_012107157.1:2779-4158 GCF_000951045.1 Mandrillus leucophaeus
TCTTCCCTCTGCCACAGACCAGCAGTGGCCGTTAGCCTGGTTCCCAGAGTGAAGACAGCAAACAGCCAACCCACAATGGGTGGGTGAACAAGAACCTTTGTTTTTATTTTATTTTATTTTATTTTATTTTATTTTATTTTATTTTATTTGAGACAGAGTCCATTCTGTTGCCTAGGCTGGAGTGCAATGGCGCGATGTCGGCAGCCTCCACCTCCTGAGTGCAAGCTATTCTCCTGCCTCAGCCTCCTGAGTAACTGGGATTATAGGAGCACGCCACCACACCCAGCTAATTAATTAGTTTATTTGTTTGTTTGTTTATTTAAGACAGAGTTTCGCTCTTGTTGTGCAGGCTGGAGTGCAATGGCATGATCTCAGCTCACCGAAACCTCTGCCTCCGGGTTCAACTGATTCTTCTGCCTCATCCTCCGGAGTGGCTGGAATTACAGACTAATTTTGTGTATTTTTAGTAGAGATGAGGTTACACCATGTTGGCCAGGCTGGTCTCAAACTCCTGACCTCAAGTGATCCACGCCCCTCGGCTTCCCAAAGTGCTGGGATTACAGGCATGAACCACCGTGCCTGGCCTGTTCTTGTTCTTTCTGGTTGTAAGTCACTGACCATTTGGGGCTGTTTGTTCGTGCTGCATATCTTAGCCAAAGCTGACAGATGGAGTGATTTCTGGAAACGGCTTGGCTCAACTCCTTCCCGACCCTTTCCTAAATTTGCCTGACCACTGAGAAGGAGATTTCTGTTTTGCTTTTTGTCAAGCGGTAGCTTGTGGTTTTCCAGCTATGCCAATGGTCGTTGAGTCTGTCTAATGCAAGAGTCAAGGCTCACAGCACATTCTTCCAACACAGCACATCCATTCATAGCACAACCCAGGCTGCACGCTCAGTTTAGCTGCATACTCAAACCTAGTGTTTATTGGTAATAAATCAAACATTTTGATTCCCTCTCTCTGTCTCCTTTGTCTGTCTCTAAATTGGTTCCTGACCTGATGGGGAAGAGAGGTGTTATTTATTGAGCTCCTTCAAACCCCAAAAACCTTTCTGCATGATTCCAGTCTTAGTGATTGAAATGGTTTGACTGTGTCCCCATCCAAATCTCATCTTGAATTGTAGTTCCCATAATCCCCACATATTGTGGGAGGGAACTGGTAAGAGGTAATTGAATCATGAGGGCAGTTGCCCCACACTATTCTCATGATGGTGAGTCTCACGAGTTTTTTTTTGAGATGGAGTTTCATTCTGTTGCGCAGGCTGGGGTGCAGTGTTGTGATCTTGGCTCACTGCAACCTCCGCCTCCCAGGGTCAAGTGATTCTCCTGCCTCAGCCTCCTGAGCAGCTGGGATTTTAGGTACCTGCCACAGCACCCGGTTA
>NW_012107158.1:0-1954 GCF_000951045.1 Mandrillus leucophaeus
GATATTTTTAGTTCCGTCGCCCAGGCTGGAGTGCAGTGGTGTGATCACAGCTCATTGCAGTCTCCAACTCTTGTCCTGAGCTCAAGTGATCCTCCTGCCCTAGTCTCTCGAGTAGTTAGGACTTACAGTTGAGAACCACCAAGCCCAGCTAATTTAAAAGAAAAATTTGTTTTTTAGAGATGGGAGTCTCACAGTGTTGCCCAGGCTGGTCTTAAACTCCCGAGCTCAAACAATCCTCCTGCCTTGGCCTCCACAGTAGCTAGGACTACAGGCATGCACTACCACACCTAGGTAATTTTTTCTTTTTTGCAGAGACAAGGTTGATCCTGCTATGTTGCCGAGGCTGGTGTTGAACTCATGGCCTGAAGCGATCCTCCTGCACTGGTTTCCCAGAGTGCTGAAATTACAGGCATGAGCCACTGTGCCTGGTCCGTTATTAATTTTTCTAAGGAGGTATTCTTTTTTAAAAGCCGAAAGGAAAACACAACTAGCTAAGTGTGATCGGGGCTTTGGAAGATGCGAAGTGGGGCCATCAGTGTTTGCAGACCAGGACCAAGGAGGCGGGTCCTGCCTTGAGGCATCTCCCAACCAGTTTTTTGTTTTTTTGTTTTTTTGTTTTTGAGACAGAGTCTTGTTCTGTTGCCCAGCTGGAGTACAGTAGCACAAACTCAACTCACTGTAGCCTCCGCCCTCCCGGTTCAAGCGGCTCTCCTGCCTCAGCCTCCCAAGTAGCTGGAATTACAGGCATACCCAATCATAGCTAATTTTTGTATTTGTATTTGTATTTTTTGAGATGGAATTTCGCTGTTGTTGCTTAGGCTGGAGTGTGATGGTGTGATCTCGGCTCACTGAAATCTCCCGGGTTTAAGCAATTCTCCCTGCCTCCGCCTCCCAAGTAGCTGGGATTACAGGCATGCGCCACCACGTCCGGCTAATTTTTGTATTTTTAGTAGAGATGGGGTTTCACTGTGTTGGCCAGGCTGGTCTCGAACTCCTGACCTCAGGTGATCTGCCTGCCTCGGCCTCCCAAAGTGCTGGGATTACAGTCCTGAGCCAACGCGCCTGGCCCCACCCTAGTCGTAATCATCCACTTTCTCTCCAAACTGCTGCCTCCCCCCACCGAATTAATCCCGCCTGACAAACTGTCTGCAATAAGTAATATGAAAATGCCCAGGGGTTAATACCACAACTGTAAATGCAATCTTGGAAGCGCAGTAATGAATTAAATGGCATGTGGTTTCATGGTGTGAGTGTCAACAGTATTCCAAAGATTTTTCATTCTCTTCATGCTGAAGGCTCAACTAACCACATCAGTATCTGCAGCCTGACATTGGTCTAAAATCATTTATTTTCCAAAGTCCGTAGTAACCGCACATATTGTTTGCTCAGCAAAATGATTTATTATAAAAATTTAGTTCTCTCACCTTTTTATGAGCTGACAAAACAGCTTCCACTGATCTATTAACCTGCCCGGTATTATGCTGGGCTCTGACTTCAAATAGCGAATAATTTCAGTTTGGCCTAGAATATGTAGTTCATTCAATCAGTTCCCTACAGATCATTTCAGGGTATTCTCTGGGCTAACACAGTTTTTATGAGGAACTGAAAAGGACATGGTCAAGGTCGATGGAAGGGAAATTATATCCACGCTAGAAACTCTAGTATTTACTTTCACGCGAGCCTCCTGGGGGCTAAAGCGTGGCACTGGGGCACGGTGTTGGCGCATATTTCAATACCCAAATAAGCACGCTGACATCAGGAGCTGTTTAAAACAAAGTATATCTACAAGGCAGTTGGAAAAACATACACAGCGGACTTCAAAGACCAGTGTATCTTCTTAGACTCGATTCATAAGCCAGTAGTCTCGGCCCAGCCTGATGGCTCACGCCTGTAATCCCAGCACTTTGGGAGACCAAGGTGGTGGATCACTTGAGACCAGGAGTTTGAAACCAGC
>NW_012107159.1:0-1217 GCF_000951045.1 Mandrillus leucophaeus
ATTGTGGTAGAATGTCTTGATGTTATAATTCTGGGTTGATCTTTTTAGGTGTATGGTGAACTCTTTCAATATGTAACTTCTAATCTTTTTTCCTTCTTGAATAATAACTTTTAGCATTTCTTCTGGTCCCTTGATTTAGTTTTCTTTTTTTATGGCTGTGCTTGTAACAAATTTTTCTATTTTTTTTTTTGTATGTAGCTGACCAGCCTACCAGATCTTTTATGCAGTTCGACATACAAGGTGACACCAAGGTAAGACAAATGAAGTTCCAGTTTGGGTGCCTCCATCTCCCTCCCCTGGATCCTGATCCAGTGACTGCCAAAACCAGAAAGAACTGGGGTAGGGTGCTTGATCATGGGGAAGGCTGTTGTGGTTCGCCCGGCAGATAGGAAAGGGGAAAAGTTTCACTTCTTCACAATTTGAATGACATCCTCGTCCTCCAACGTATGGTCTTTACCCACTTTCTGAGGATTGTGTTTCACAGACAGACCCCAGACCAGAGCATATTTAAATTCTTTGATAAGATTTTTGTGAATCTTCATGCAGAAATCCTCCACTGTGGTCCTGGAGTAAGGAAGTACCACTGGGGATGTGTAATCTGGTAATTGGCCTTTGGGTTTGGTGTAAATTCTCACTAGTTTCAGATAGTCCCAGATCTTTTCCAATAAGTCATCAAAATTCCAGCGGTGATGGGCAGAGATGGGTACACAGTGAGGCACCTTACAGATGATATCCAATTCCTCAATGGAGATTTGGTCAATCTTATTTAACACATAGATACAGGGGATATAAACTCTGTTTCCTTCCACCACATCAATGAGGTCATCAGCTGTAGCATCACTACGTAGAGTCACATCAGCATTATGAATCTTGTATTCGGCCAGAATGCTCTTCACAGTTTCAGCATCTAGCTCACTCTGGGGGCAAGTGGCTGTGAGATTAATGCCTCCCTTGTCTTTCTTCTTAAAGCCAATGTTGGGGGGTTTGCTGTTCAAGCGAATGCCAAAGCCTTTCAGCTCATTTTCAATTATCTTCTTATGTCCCAAAGGTTTCAGGACATTCAGAACAATCAAGATCAAGTTACAGGTTTGGGCCACTGCAATGACTTGACGACCTCTACCCTTCCCATCCTTGGCACCTTCAATGATACCTGGGAGATCCAGGAGCTGGATCTTGGCACCTTTGTATCTGATGACACCAGGCACAGTGGTCAGAGT
>NW_012107159.1:3373-5037 GCF_000951045.1 Mandrillus leucophaeus
AGAACCAAAAGGGGTTTTCTTCATTACATAAATCTGAATACGACTAGCCAAAAATAAAAACAAAAGTGAAAAAAGCACTCACTGGAAATTTTAGCCCCAAGTCTTCATTTAAACTTAATATTGATGATTTCAAAGAAGTTTAGAAGAGTTACATACAAATATTCTTGAACTATAACAATTTCAGATCGATACAAGTAAGTAAAAGATATTTTGTATTTTAAGTTTTATCACAGAGAATCAAAGGCAATCAACTAAAGATAAAATTGTATTTTAGTAACTTAAAAACACAACTTCCAGGAACAGATGAGAAACAAAAACATCAATTAATTATTTTGATTTTCAAAATAACTTAATTATATTAATTAGAGATATAACAAAGGCCTGCTTCAAAGGAGGAGAAAGTTCTTAAAATATATTGGTTGTTTTGCACCAAGGTCAACTTTATTTTGAACATAAAAAACTTACATTCTTTCTCTTATCACAAAAGCTGAAGTAAATATGTTCTAGTCCTCAAATGTGACTATTTGTGTTTTGGGGATAAAGGGAAATTTGCACCCTTATTTATGGCTTCTTGTTTCTTTACAATAACCCCATTCAGGGAAATAAAAGGCACATTTGTTTTACTGATTCCATCTAAGCACATTATAAAAGGCGAGATGACAGTCCAAAAATCTATACTTAAGTTATTGGAATGGAAGAGGACTGAGTGATCCCTTATAGAACACACAGACGTCAGACTTAACACCCCAGCTAGTCCTCATCATGATCTGGAATAAGAGCATCGGTGATTTTGGGGACATGAATAGAGCTGGGTTACGGGAAAGCTACTCTAGATATGACATTTCATTTTCTGTGTGTGCATGTAAATAAATTAAATACATAGGATTGTTAATCCTCAGTGATACAGTTAAGAGTACTGAAGATTCAAAGGTTGAAGATAAAACGGTAAGACGGTGAAGCAAAACAGAAATGGAAAATAAGACAACTAAATAGTATTGGCCGTTATTTAACATGCCATTACATCATATGTATTTTTAAAGCCAGGAATTTATGAAATTTAGTGTAACATAATTTGGACTGTTTTATTATCAATAACCGTAAGAAACTTTTTAACTGTTCCAAGCTGCATTTGTTTATTCTATAAGTTAGGAAAATGAAAATAAATAAAAAATAACAAAGAAAATGAAGCTCAGGAAATAAGAGTATTTGATTCTGAAATATATTTTCCTATCATGGGAGAGTCTCCTGAATCTGAGATGTTGTAATATTACTCAGTCCATATTTACTGCATAATGATTATGCTCTCTTGGTAGGATAAAAATTAGACAAACATTAGAGATGCATATGAGAGTTGACATAATAAAAACTGAAGCCAATGTCTTATATTCAAGGGGTTTACAACTCTCTCTGGGCTAGCACAATCTGAAAAGCAGGATTAAAAGGGAAAAACTAGTAGATACCTCTTTTGATGAACACTCAACTAGAAAACGCGGTTTTCCTCTTTAAAGAAAGAAGAAATTGTTTCTGCCAGCTTATGGAACAGAACTTCCCTGTGATGTCTGATGACAGCCTACCCTCCAATCTCTGTAAAAGTCACACTAATTATTAATACACTGGAGCAGAGTTCAGGTTCCATTTTGTCATACAGTCTTAGCGAAACTGCC
>NW_012107160.1:0-1310 GCF_000951045.1 Mandrillus leucophaeus
AACCAGGGCAGGGAGAGAGGGCAGGAGAGCAGAGCAGAACAGAAGCTCTAGAAGCAGGGCAGGAGGTGAATGGCTCTGAACATTTGTCTCAGAATGCACAGAGACCCCGTGTGCAGGGGCTGCCCTTGGCAATGTCTGAGCCTCTGTGGTCACAGCTCCCGCTGGACAAGTTTCCACTGAAGGGACAAGGACGACGGAGCAGTGAAGGTGACCCAGCTGAGGAGTGACCACATAAAGCCCATGAAGAACTGAACAGCAACTAGGCACAGGCCCAGTCCACACTCGGCTCCTCACAGCCTTCTCCACCCCCACCTGCAACAGACTCAGCACAGCGAACATGTGGATTCTGGAAGGTTCTCAGGTCTTTATTTGCTCTCTCAAATTCTAGGAATTGACCTATTAATCCATCAACCTCTCATAGCAGATATTTGAGAAAACAAATTTATATTCAGATTCTTATTTTCAGTAGGGAAGTAAGAAGTTGCAGCTTAGTGCACATAAAGTTGAGACTGAGATGGAGACATCCAGCCCCACCTCTCTGGAACAGGAAAGATGACTGGGGAGGAAACACTGGTCAGCATGGGAACAGGGGTCACGGTGGACACAGGGATGGGCTGTCTCTCCACCTCCTCACATTATGCTAACAGGGACGCAGACACATTCAGATGCCTTTGCAGAAAGAGTTGCCAGTGTGTCTTCAAAAGGGAGGCGTGAAGAAATCCTGCTTCTCAGTTCCACACAAGACAGTTGTCTCAGGCTACAGAAAACAACAGTCATGAACAAGAAATTCAAGTCAGTCATGGTAAGTGATGATACTCTGAACAGCCCACCACACACTCGAAACGTCCCAATCAAAGAATCTCCATTACCCAGGCCTTTTCCCTCTGCCCCCGACCCCCACTCTAGACCCCAAGAATCTCACCTTTTCAAGCCGTGAGAGACACATCAGAGCCCTGGGCACTGTCGTTGGCTGGCGTAGAACAAAAACAGGAAATGGTCAGAGCCCGCAGGAGACATGGGACAAGAGGAATTATGGGGTTGGTGAGCTCCTCCACACTCCCACCCCCACCACTTACACGCGGCCTGAAAGTAGCTCCCTCCTTTTCCACCTGTGGGAAGAAAATGTCCTGTGAGGAGGCTGGGAGGATGCAGGGCCATAAGATCTTAGAGGAACCTCCTAGTCTTGGACCCAAGATAAATTTCCAGAACTATGACTACAGACCCAGGGCAGGATGAGGGAACAGGAGGAAAGGAGCTGTGTGTCCTGGACAAACTGCCGTCCCGAGGTCTGTCCTTAGCAGGGACCTTCC
>NW_012107161.1:0-1194 GCF_000951045.1 Mandrillus leucophaeus
GTTTTTGTTTTTTTAGAGATAAGGACTTCCTATGTTTCCCAGTCTGCTCTTGAAAATCCTGGCCTCAAGCGATCTTCCCACCTTGGACTCCCAAAGCGTTGAGATTACAGGTATGAGCCATAGCACCCGGCCTGTGTTTAGCTTTTTGTAGAACTGCGAGACCCAGACTGTTTTCCACAATAGCTGCACTATTTTACGCTCCCACCAGCATCGTATGGGGGTTCTAATATGCCCACATCCTCAACAACACTTCAGTGGGGTTTTCCTATTAAAAAAAAAAAATTCATGGCGGGGCGCGGTGGCTCATGCCTGTAATCCCAACACTTTGGGAGGCCAAGGTGGGCCAATCACTTCAGGTCAGGAGTTCAAGACCAGCCTGGCCAACCTGGCAAAACCTCATCTCTACTAAAAGTACAAAAATTAGCTGAGCATGGTGGCGGGTACCTGTAATCCCGGTTACTTGGGAGACTGAGGCAGGAGAGTCACTTGAACCCAGGAGGCAGAGGTTGCAGTGAGTCGAGATCATGCCACTGCACTCCAACCTGGGTGACAAAGTAAGACTCTGTCTCAGAAAAAAAAAAAAGAGGCTGGGCGCGGTGGCTCATGCCTGTAATCCCAGCACTTTGGGAGGCTGAGGCAGGTGGATCACGAGGTCAGGAGATCAAGACCATCCTGGCTAACACAGTGAAACCCCGTCTCTATTAAAAATACAAAAAATTAGCTGGATGTGGTGGCGGGCGCCTATAGTCCCAGCTACTCGGGAGGCTGATGCAGGAGAACGGCGTGAACCCGGGAGGCGGAGCTTACAGCCAGCCAAGATTGCGCCACTGCACTCCAGCCTGGGCAACACAACGAGGCTCCGTCTCAAAACAAAACAAACAAAAAAGCATAACCACTGGGTACCAATTTTTCACTATCCATTCACCTATTGGTGGGCTGTTGGGTTGTTTCCAGGTTGCAGGGATAAGGGGTTAAGTTTTCCTTGACCCTCTGAAGGTTCACAGAAAAGTCATTGCCGTGGGGCCGATTGATTACTAGGAAAAAAGGCACTGAAGTTTATTTAATGTGTATATGCGGGAGCCTTCAGAATGAAGCCCCCAAGACACCGGGGAAGTTGTCCATTTTTATGCTTTGGTTTACCAGAGTATGGGCAGCGGTGTAGAGATAAGATCGGGCTGGCTGGGCTTGGTGGCT
>NW_012107162.1:0-1214 GCF_000951045.1 Mandrillus leucophaeus
CATCGTGGCAGCCAGTCTTCAGAAAGTACATCTTCTATTGCCTGATCTATCTAACTGTCTCTTGCTTTTTAGGAAAATAAACTTAAGACAGTTCATACTGGTAAAGACAGTCAACTTTGTTTTCACAATACTGCAAACAATTATTTTTTAAATAAATTCAGTTTCCCTGGAGATATATGCTTTACTTCATCATAAGAACAGATCATGCCAATGTCATACCTACAAAATATTTATACATATTAAATTTTTTAATTCAATAAATATTCTTTGGGCACTTAGCACCTTCTTCTTTCAAGGAACTTACAGTCCAGTGGAGAGAAAGGTAGGTTAACAAATAAATCCAGCAGGGTCGAAATCATGTATTTTTCCCTTAAGGCTGAGAGTGAGATAAAACCTTATCCCAAAGGCACGCGGTTTTTTGAAAATGTGAATAAAGAAACAATGTGAAAATATGAATAAGGTGTGAAGGACCAAAAAAGAGAAACAAAATGAAGAATATGTTTTAAAGTTGGCCACTGCTTCAGGCAACTGGAGCTTGATTTTATAGAATTACTAAAGGAACCTTATGAAACATGTCTCAGAGCTATCTGCTCAAGAGACAAAAGAAGGGTGCATTTATCCATCAGCTCCTAACTTCCATCGGGCAAGTGTGGCCCCACCAACCTTAACTCTCCTACACTTTTCTGATTTCTGTGGGTATTGAACTAATATTCACAGATATTCCATATTCTGGCATCAGATAAACCATTGATCTGAAAGCAAAAGGTACATGTCGTGAGTCCAAAGATGTAGTACTGTCAGGTTACAACTTGATGTAAGTTGTCAAAATCTGAGCAGATCTAGTCACTGCTACAATAGTGGGTGTAAGGTGTGGGGCTCAGGACATATGATATTGTGCAGAAGTGTTGTCTAATACAATCCAATTTCTAATTCCTCCAATCCACTCAAACTATCCATTAAATCTAAGCTGTCACACTGTCTGCTTCAAGGTAGTGGCTAGCCACAATTATTTAAAGACTTAATACAAAGGAATTAGGTAAACAAACTGAAGTCCTTGCTGTTTCAATTGGCCCCAAGGCAGTAACTGATTTTTATTACCTCTCTCTTGCTCTATCCACATTAGACTTTTCTCACTTTTGTTAGCATTCCAGCCTATTTATACTTTCTGGAGAGGTGGTGTAGTTCTTTGTCCCTGAGACATCTAAGTCCTTAAT
>NW_012107162.1:3201-3866 GCF_000951045.1 Mandrillus leucophaeus
CAGTCTTGCTCTGTCACCAGGCTGGAGTTCAATGGTGCAATCTTGGCTCACTGCAACTTCCGCCTCCCGGGTTCAAGTGATTCTCCTGCCTCAGTCTTCCAAGTAGCTGGGACCACAGCCGGGTGCCACCAAGCCCAGCTAATCTTTGTATTTTTAGTAGAGGTGGGGTTTCACCATCTTGGCCAGGATGGCCTCCATCTCTTGACCTCATGAGCCACCTGCATCGGTCTCCCAAAGTGCTGGGATTACAGGAATGAGCCACCGTGCCTGTAGATACAGTTAAATACAGTTAAATACACCGTGCCTGTAGAAATACAGTTAAATACAATTTCTTAACTGTGTTTCCTGTAGTTCCATGTTCTCTTGTCCTACAGCATTTCTCATGTATTTTTATAATTGTGATTATTGTAATTAAAGGTAAAACAAGACTAGCTTTTCTCTCAAATATTACAACTGCTCAAATCCCTTTGGCTGGAGCTTCGCTTGCTGGCTAAAGTGCAAAATACTTAATCTCATTTGTCTCTTGATCGGTTTTTCCTTTTAATTTCGCTATAGTGAAAAAGCAACCAAATGAATGAGATAACTCTCTGGCACTTTGTTACCTGCCTGCACGTTTCTTTTAACCCATTTTCTATTTCCCTAGGCTCCATATCTACCATCTCTAA
>NW_012107163.1:0-2636 GCF_000951045.1 Mandrillus leucophaeus
TAACAAAGACAAATGGGCAGCCTAAAGTAAAATTAAAATAAGATAAAATAATTACCAAGCACAGAAGGTACAGCAAATAGGTACCAGCTGAAACATGTCACAGACAGTATCTACAAAGACATCTGGTAGAAACTGTAAATCAATAGTAATTGTTATTTTTAAAGAAATGAAAGTCAAACCTGAAAATATCTTTAGGGAGCATAAAACTGTAAAAAGCAACCTACGGGTTAGAAAAGAACCAAATAGAATATCTAGAAATAGAAAAACATATTAATGAAAATCAAGTATTTATTGTAGTATTCTAACAGAAAAGTAGACACGGTTTTAAAGAGAATAAGGAAATTAGAAAGTAGATCAGAGGAAAAAACTTGGAATATAGTACACAGTGACAAAAACAAAGAAAATATAGACACTAACAAACTTGGAATACAGAGCGTGATCTATTGTTATTTTCTTTCCCTGTAAAGCTGCTGAGAACTCAGCCTCTCCCCACTACTTTTAGTTTGCTCTTCAGCCACTCAGCTAATGTTTGTAAATAGAAAATTATTTAGAGGTAAATATTGATATCAAACGTAAGGTTCATCTCTCTGGAGTTCTCTTTTATCCAGCATCGTGGCCTTGATACTCCTCTGATGTCTTCAAATAGATTCCTTTTATTTTATACTTTCTCCAGCTCTTCCAATTACTCGTGGTTTGAGAGGGTTTGGCCTAAACCCACTGGTCTGACAGTGCCAGAAGCATAACCTTTCAAGAGACCCCCTTGAGGTAATGGACACAAAAGTTACACATACATATGCATTTCATTTATAATTCCTTGGTAAGAATTTAGGCACATGAATCACATAGGTAACACTGAAGCTGGAAAATCTAAACTGTAACTGACAGGTATGTTTCCAGAACTTGAAGGGAGGTCTCCATCACTATGTGAAAGAAGGTTGGAGTAAAAATTGAAGAACAATGAACAGATTTTATATAGATACACGACATGATTTTCTTATTCATTTTGTTCATTTTCATTTGTACTATGAAAAGGTAAGCTCTGAGAGGAAGTATTTTTTCTTTTGGTTATTCTGTTTTTGTTTTTGTCTGGGTTGCATTGTTAGCTCACCACTGTGTTCCATGGCCCTTGAACATCCTGGTAGAATGTAGGTACTTGGTGAATATTTGTGGCACATGGAGGGTCTTCCTAAGCATATGACTAAATGCCAAAATCATACTTCTTCAGTTTTTTGGAGAACCAGCTTACATCATTTTAATAATATAATAATATCAACATATTATTAAGATATAGTAAAGTACTTGAATAGTAGTTATACTAACATTCTCTAAAAAAGTCAATGAAATAGTAAAAAAATCAACACTAGATGTCACTTAATGTTTTTTTTTTCCAGATCAAACATCTCTAATTTCATCAAACATTTAAAAAAATGTCAGATCTATTTATTTTATTATTCATTCCCCTTGGACATATTCAAGCATATTAGTCTTTCTTCAATTTGATGCCCAAAATAAAAGTACAGGTTGTATTCCAAAAATACAAAATCTACACTGCTTCAAATTCTGGATCCTCTAGAATGCTGACACAACCCCGCAAGTGGAAAACTCTATACCTGACCTCATGTGACAAGTCACAGTCAAAACCCAGTCAAAACTTTGTTTTTTAAAAAAACTATGTAAATATTGTATAAAATTACCTTCAGGCTATGTGTATAAGGTATACACGAAATATAAATGAGTTTCATGTTTACACTTGGGTCCCATCCTCAAGACATCTCATTATGTATATGCAAATATTCCAAAGTCTAAAAAATTCAAAATATGAATGTCTGAACACTTCTGGTCACTAGCGTTTTGGATAAGGGTGTTCATTTATTTACCATATTACTGATCCATGTTTTCACAGAAATTTGGGAGCACTTAGATGGCAGAAGTTTCTTACTGGTGGTGGAAAGATATAATCAATACAAAATTCTACAAATTAATTTTAAGGATGAAAAACTAAGCTAGCCAATGATAGAACTAAAATTAATCCTGTATCTTCTGACATGGATTGATTGAGATAGTACAGAGGACAAACAATTTTGGGAATGTATTTTTCGATATTACTTTTTTTGGTAGTTATATAAAACCTTTTCATGTTTACCTAAGAATTAATCTTTATGATCCATATTTATACCACAACTAGAACTTTTATTCTGCAATACACAAAAGGCAGCTTAAGCCCTCTTTGACTTCAGCGGTTGTCACAATTTTATTATTTTATTATTATTATTGTTATTATTATTATTGTAGAGACAGGGTCTTGCCATGTTGCTAGGCAAGTGTCAAACTCCTGGGCTCAAGTGACCCTCCCACTTCGGCCTCCCAAAGTGCCAGGGTTATAGGCATGAGCTACCACATCTGGGCTCACAGTTTTAGAAATTACCACTATAAATGTTACTTTCTCTTAAAATTAAACTTAAAAATGAATTATTGTTCAAACAATACAATTGCAATAAAATTTGACTACAGCTCACACAGGCACTATCCATATCAAATATCCTTTATAAGTATCTGTTTTATTTTTGGTTCCTTTTTTCTTTATTATGGTAATTATGGACCTAAAATATAAAATATGATCATTGCATTATATTGTT
>NW_012107163.1:5891-7722 GCF_000951045.1 Mandrillus leucophaeus
ACGATGAGATGGAAAAGGCAGACTATAGTGAGAAAATGAAAGGTCATTAAAGTCATTATTTTATAAATATTAGTTTTTATATTATATTTTAGATCATTTTCCATTAATTCAATTTGCCATGTGGACTGGAGATGACTACCATAAAATAAGAACACAGATGAGGAGTGTGACCCTAATATACATGAGAGATAATACAGTTTTCAACTTAGAGATAGAGGAAAAAAAATAGATTCAATAAATTTTTAGGAGAAAGTATTTCCAGAACTCAGTGACTGAGTAGAGATAAAGAGCTGTTGAAGAGCAAGAAGAACATCATGCTTTCCAGTGTCTAGTTCAGGCTAATTGATGTGACTAATCACTACCTATGGTAACAACAGATGAGGAGGAAGAGGGACATATTTACGGGAAAATACAAATCATTCTAAGTTAGTAAAAGTTTTAGAGAATCTCGGATTCATTTAAGTCATTTAGAATAATAAGTCATAATTTTACTCTATTTCATAATCCTGTCTTTTAACTTAGCATCTACTCTACAAGAATATTATTGTGCTTTTCATTCTTGTTTAGCTCATAATCACTCGATAAAAGGCTTAACTACAACTTTTATGATTATTTTTGCATGTGTAAAATTTATTTTTCTGAACTTTTAGAAGGGCCTGTGGTTCAGCTACCTTTCCTAATTTGGTATAACCCCCTTTTCTATAGTTTTGCTGTAGTTATTTGAAAAAAATATACATTCAGCAGCTTGTTTGCTGAGATTTACTATGTCTGTTCCACCCCCTTTAATATTATTTTGATTGTCTTTTCTTTTCTCTCTGTTATCCTCCTGCTTTTTAAATTTTGGCCATGCCAGGAGCTTCTCCTCAATGTGATGTCTTGTCCTGGGAGTCGGCCCTTACTGATGAGCTTTGTGGGATCACAGGGACTGCACTGCCTCGGTTCATTCAGGCAATGCCTCTGATGCCTCAGATTCACAAACGACTGAATTGGGCAAAATCCCTCCCATTGTCAGCGAATAACTATGGAATACTTTGGATTTTCCAGATTTAAAATATTTTTATATTTCTCATTTCTTTTCTCTCCTTCCTTCTGCTCAAAACTGATTCCACAGAGGTCTTATAAATGTTAAAGGTTTTTGCCATATACCTATTATAGGGATAACTTCCCAATTACTTTTGTTGTAAATATCTGTAATGTCTATGAGATTTTGCTTTTGCTGTCTAGTTTCCTTGTCTACTTACTAAGAGAGTACTGAGACCTTAAAACAATATAATTGCTGCCATCTTTCTAGAATCTTCAACATGTTGTTTTTGGTTATTTGATATTAATGCTTCTAGACCTGAGAGAGTTACACTAGTGTTCATTGGAAAATGGAACCTCAAAATAGTGTTTCCATGTTTTCAAAAGAGCATATAGTAATGTAGAGATATGTAATTGATGTGTAATTACAAAGAGATATGTAATTTAAGAAATATGTAATTGAGTCTGGATGCTTAAATAACTTGGAAATCAATGGAACAAACTCTGAAATTATGAAGTGGTGAATTTAAAGATTCTGATTTTGCAAATCAGCTTAAACATGTACAGAAGGAACCATTTATTGTAGCTCTTATTCCCTGCAGCATTCCCTGAGCTTGTCTTCCCCTTGGGAGCGCACATATTGCAACTGAATCTATGCTTTCCAGTATACTGCATTTCAGCATTCCAATCAAAATTAATAATGAGTCTTGGGTTTATGATTAATCAAGTATATTAGGAGTTTTACCAAGTATTTTTTTCTTCCCTACTTACATTAGTTTCATCAGAGATAATTAAGTTTTAACATGTAATT
>NW_012107164.1:0-90461 GCF_000951045.1 Mandrillus leucophaeus
ATGGGTGCTGACGAGTTGATGGGTGCAGCACAGCAACATGGCACAAGTATACATATGTAACAAACCTGCACGTTATGCACATGTACCTTAGAACTTAAAGTATAATAATAATAAAAAATAAAAATAAATAAAAAATAAATTAAAAAAAGAAGTATGTAATTTTAACTTTATGCAAATTATTCATAGTGTAGAAATGGAACATTTCTTAACTCATGTTATGAGGGTGGTGTAAACTTGATATCAAAATATGGATATGACAGAATGAGGAAGGAAAATAACAGGTTATTCTCTCAGGAACACAAATACAAAGATGCACACAGAACAATATGCATTATAACCAAATTGAGCCAATTCCCAACATGCCAGATTGACTTAATGTTAGAAAAGTTATATACATAATTAAAGACTACATTTTAAAAGAGACCTGGCAAGAGAGAGATGAAGTACACAAATGGTTATAACTGAAGATAATTTAAGGAACTGTTCAAAGGGAATGAACAAAGGATGGTAACTAGCAATAGCCAGAAACCTCTACACCTGAAGGAGAAAATACCAAGTGAGAGATGGAATTATGGCAGAGAGTCTAACCATCCCCAAACCATAACAAGTTGTAACTGTGAAAATTACTGTCAAACCCATGACCAATGGCATACCACGCTCCCATCTCCTGCTATTTCCTCATTAGTCAGCTATCATGGGAAGCCAGAGCAAGGGGGCTTGGAAACGCAGGCAGCAAAAAAAAAAATCAGCCTCCTAGGGAACAGAGCAGAAAAGGACAGAGAATTAATTTGGGGTGGGTAAACTGAGAATAACTAGTAAAACTATATGAACACATTAACAAAGGAGAATTATACAATTATCTCCTTGGAAAAGTTTTCTGCAAAGAACTAGCTAGGTAGTAAATATTTTCTGCTTTTTGGGGTATACAATCTTGGAAATACAAACTTCTGCCATTTTGGGATGAAAGCAGCCGTATACTCAACAAATGAGTCTATTTTCCAATAAAATTTTATTTACAAAAATAGATAGTGGTGCTGGATTTGGCTTGTGGGTTAGTAGTTTTTGGACCCCTAATCTAGTAAAGGAGAAGAAGTATTTGCTGAACATCACTATTCATTGGACATTTTTAAAAAAACTATAGTACACAATGGAGACATTGAAAACATTTTTTAAAGATAATGACAACTTATAACTGTTTTGGTACTGGAGGCTCTATTCAGCATATTAAGGCAAGAAAAAGGAGAAGTCATTAGGATTGGAAAAAAATTGACCTTATTTGTCATAGAAATAATTGTTCACATAAAGAATTCCTATAAATATAAATAAGCTAATATTAAAATGGTCAAAAGTGTTGACTAGGTACCTCATAGAAAAGCCAAATTGCTCATGCATTTATCTGTTGTTTCATTTTTAAAATTTATTATTATTATATTATTTTTGCCTCTATATACCTACCTGAGACTGGGTAATTTATAAAGGAAAGAAGTTTAATTGACTCACAGTTCTACATGGCTTGGGAGGCCTCAGGAAACTTACAATCATGGTGGAAGGGGAGCAAACATGTCCTTCTTGACATGATGGCAGGAAGGAGAAGTGAGCAAAAGGGGGAAAAGCCCCTTATAAAACCATTAGATCTTGTGAGAACTTACCCACTATCAAGAGAACAACAGCATGGGGATAAACATTCCCATGATTTAATTATCTCCCACTGGGTCCCTCTTATGACATGTGGAGATTATAGGAACTACAATTCAAGATGAGATTTGGGTGAGGACACAACAAAACAATATCACCTACTTTATTCTGAATCCTGCACCAGGATCCTGCCCTCTGTGGAATACATCAGAAGGGTTCCAGTACCCTCTGACTTCCAGCTGGGTTTGGCCAGACTCCTGTTGATGTTTTGGCGGAAGATCAGGCAGGAGGAGAATGAAATTGAGATAGTTCTTCTCCTTGTTTCCTTACTCCTTCTGCCTGTTTCTTTCAAATAAAAATATCTTCCCTGCAAGACTCTATTCTGGGTTTTCCAGTAATTTCTCCATCCACTCAGCCTTTTAGGCCTGGAGGTGAAAACAGCTCTATGACTGACAGCCCTGGTTTCTTGTATGCTCCATGCACATCTTTGTATTTAGTCCCTTTGATTATATTGATTTGTCATTTATTCCCTGTTGGCATACAGACAATAATAGTATTTTTAAATGCCCAATCTCATTAGTAGCCCAAAAACAGGAATAAAATAAATTAGAGATTATTTAAAATCTACTAGGTTGGCAATAATAAAAATATTCAAAAGGATGTAGAGCAGACAATACAATCATACAATACTGATAAGTGTGTAAATTGATAGCACTATTTAAAAAACAATTTCGCATTATATAGTAAAATCAAAGATGCACAAATCTAGCTCTACTCCAGGAATTTTGCACAAGAAGTTATTTTCAAGAATGTTTATAGCAGGTTTTTTTGTACTAGCAAAACTTCGGCAACAACCTAGATGAGCAACAAGGGACTAGATAACTTGTCATATATTCATATGATAGAGTAATGATAGCGGTGAAATGAATAAATTACAGTTACCAAAGAAAAGCATTAATGAATTCAGGAGCACAATGGGGAGCAGAAAACTAACTTACAGAAGAGGGTGTTGTGTGAAAGTTCTGAAGAAAATGAAGGGAGGAGCCATGTGTATACCTGGGGGAAGAACATTTCAGGAGGAAGAAACAGCAAGTTTAAAGATGCTGAAGTGTTTCTGGGTCTGGTATTTTTGAGGAAAAGCATGGGGCCCAGAAAACTTAGAATGGAGTAAGAGGGAGTATGATAGGAATCAGAGAGGAAAGGGGATAGAATAAATTGTTTCAAGCCTCAAAGGTCATTGTATGGGCTCTGTTTTCAGTCTGAGTAAAATGGGAACTATCTGGAAGCACTTGAGGAGAGTGACATGATCTGCTTCATGGCTTCATGTTTTAAGGAAATCACTCTAGCAGCTGGGAAGGAAATAGACTGATAAAAGCAATGGAGCACTAGTTAGGAGGCTGTTGCTAATAATTCAGGTAAGAGATGATGATGGCCTCAATACCAATGGAAGCGATGAGAAATGGTTAGTATCTGTTATATTCTGTATTCCCCAGTTTCTGTCTGTATAGACATTGTATCTATTGGCCCTTTCATATAAATGGAATCATACAATATGTGACCCTGGAGTCATTCTGAACCTATTCCACTTTTATATTTTGAAGCTAGATTATGTGTGTAACTGGGGAATACAATGAGCATTTAAGACAGCAAAGCAGCAGAAAATAGGATGTTTTCTCATCTCTGCCCACTCATAATTTAGCTCTTTCTATGGCTAGATTCACATCTTTCCCTCTGGGAGGTCCCCTGTTCTTTCTTTAGGTTTTTAATCTCAAAGGCTGCAGCTCCCTGATCTGAGAAAGTTAAGGGTTGGAGCAGGGTTATCCTTGGCAAGGAGCAGCACCAGGCAGGGAAGTTATGCATGGACAGACTTCCACACACAACAAAAGCTTTCCCATGTCTGTGGGCCTCTCGCTAAGCAGAGAAGTCAGTGTTGAGGGACACCTTCAGGAAGGTGGTAGAGCTGACCGAAGCAGAATATATGCAGTGTGTTTTCACAAATATGAAACTAGGAAATTACCTTAGTGAGACTCTTCATAGTAGTAGGAATAATTCAGTATTTGAAGGAGCCATGACTCAATTGTGGAAGCCATGAATTCATTTCCATATGGCCTCACTGTGGCAGGGAGTTTTCAGACTTTTGAGACAGACAATTATTTACCTGAAGGTGATCGCACAGTTTTGTTTTGTTTTTACAAAATGTTTTATTGAGGTGTAATTCATATTCCATAAAATTAACTCATCTAAAGTGAAAAGTCAATGGTTTGCAGTATTCACAGAGTTATGCAAGAATTACCACAATCTAATTTTAGGACATTTTCTCATCTCAAAAAGAAATCCTATACCCATTAGTAGCCCCTCACCGTCCACTTCGGCCCTAAGAAACACCAATATATTTTCTGTCTCTATAGACATTGCATCTATTGGCCCTTTCATATAAATGGAATCATACAATATGTGACCCTGGAGTCATTCTGAACCTATTCCAGTTCTAGGAGCTGCCTGATTTGCAAATTGTTCTTTGCTCGATTAAACTATTACATTTGATTTGTCTAAGATTTTTCTTTTAACAGGTTGTATCAGAAGTGGGATTCAAAGTAGAGTTTCCAGTGACCGCCAGGAATTTCAAGTGACCAAATGAGCTAACTTCTGGACCCATTGCATCCATTGCTCTCACACAGCCGCTGAAGATTGTGGGTAAGTTTTCTCTTTCGTTCCAAATCTCCATGGATTTGTGTTTTAAGCTATCTCACTTTGAGCAAATGTTTGACCTGGACTGAGTTTGCAAGTTGTGACGGAAACTCAATTAGGTCCATGATCAAATTAGATCCAATAACTTACTAGATTGAATCCAGTTAGAAACTTCAGATGTCTGACTGGGTCAGACAGAAATTGGCATTAAATGACAATTACTGCAGGAGGGATGAACTTCAGCTTTCAGAAAATCACAGGGATTTTATGGTTTTTTTGTTTGTTTGTTTGTTTTTTTTTTTTTTTTTTTTTTTTTACATTGAAGTAGGAAAAGGTTATTGGCAAAGTTATCAAGGTGATCTTAGAACCAAAGCCAAGATTCTGTGAAAATGGGATTCTTAATTTCTGAATAACTGAGTACTCCATCTTTCTGGCTGCACTTAGCTTTACATGGACTGTATAAATATTAGACCCCCAAAACAGCAAATACTTACAAAAATGACAAAATCTTACTAAAGATAATTTAAAATTATGGTAGAACATTCCACGTGAACAACACTACATTTTAAGAAATGCATTTAAAAATGAAGCCTCCTGAATTAGGCTTACTCAGGGATATCTATTGATATGCAGAGGCTTCTAAGAAGATTTCAAAGTTTCTCTTGCCTCTTTTAGAAGATACTTTACAAAAAAAGCAAATAAAAAGCTTAAGTGCTTCATTGATAAGGAAAGTTGTGTCTGATAACCTTTTGGCTTAGTTATGTTACTGGAAAGGGGTCCTGATTGGGACCTCAAGAAAAGGTTCTTGGATCTCAAATAAGAAAGAATTCAGAGTGAGTCCACAATGCAAAGTGAAAGCAAATTTATTATAAAAGCAAAGGAATAAAGAATGGCTACTCCATGGACAGAGCAGCAGTATGGACTGCTGGTTGCCTATTTTTATGATTTTTAAAATTATGTGTGATATGGTTCAGCTGTGTCCCCACCCAAATCTCATCTTGAATTCCCACGTGTTGTGGAAGAGACCTGGTGAGAGGTGATTGAATCATGGGAGCAGGCATTTTCCATGGTGTTCTTGTGATGGTGGGTGAGTCTCATGAGATCTGATGGTTTTATAAGAGGGAGTTTCCCTGCACAAGCCCTCTATTTGCCTGCTGCCATCTATGTAAGATGTGACTTGCTCCTCCTTGCCTTCCACCATGATTGTGAGGCTTCCCCAGCCATGTGGAACTATAAGTCCATTAAACCTCCTTCTTTTGTAAATTGCCCAGTCTCAGGTATGTCTTTATCAGCAGCGTGGAAATGTGCTGATTATTCATCACATTTTCAAGGGGTGGATTATTCATGAGTTTTCCAGGAAAGGGGTGGGCAATTTCTGGAGCTGTAGATTCCTCCCTTTTTTCGGCCATATAGGGTAACTTTCTGACATTGCCATGACATTTGTAAACTGTCATGGTACTGGTGGGAGTGTAGCAGTGAGGACAACCAGAGATCACTCTCATCACCATCTTGGTTTTGGTGGGTTTTAGCCAGCTTCTTTACTGCAACCTGTTTTATCAACAAAGTGTTCATGACCTGTATCTTGTGCCGACCTCCTCCTATCTCATCTTGTGACTAAGAATGACTTAATCTCCTGGGAATGCAGCCTAGTAGGTCTCAGCTTCATTTTACCCAGCTCCTATTCAAAATGGTGTAGCTCTCATTCAGATGTCTCTGACAAGTTACTCTTACTCCCTGAAGGTGAAAAAAGAACTGCATAAAATATAAAATGGTGGTACATCAGGTAAAGTAGGCTTACTTCTTTTTCTCTATGCCATGTTTAGTCCAGGCGTAGAGAATGCTTTTTTTTTTTTTTTTGTTCTAGTCGGTAATGTGTTCTACCTTGAACTCAGTAAGACCACCTATTAAACTAATTCGATTTCCAAAATAACTTTGTGTCAGTTAGCTGGCTATTTTGAAACCCTCCTATAAAATAAATTTACATCAATAAAGGAAATCTCCATTTGTAAGAGTATCTCCTTCTTTCACTGGGAAGAGAGACTGAGTCACTGGAAACTCTCACAATGGAAAAGGCATTGGTTTAAATTTATATAATAAAGCTTTACTCTGTTTAAGGTGCTTTTCCAGTGTCTTTACTGGTCCTTTGCCTTACACCCTCCTTTGCTTCGGGCAAATTTAGGCCACAAGTAGAAAGTTGTTTGGGGGAAAGGTGAATGGGGCCTTAAAAAAAGGATGGGTGATTGTTTGTGACAAAAGTTCATCTGGGTGTGATGAAGTCTCCTCTCCAGCAATAAAAGTTGATCTTTCCTGGTTGCTGGAATTCCCAAGGGAGAAGATGATTGACAACTGAGTTCCTGTGGATAACGTCTTTAGGAAAATGTTCTTGAGTTCCTTTCTTTAGGCTGGGCACGGAGGCTCGTGCCTGTAATCCTAGCACTTTGGGAGGCCAAGCCAGGTGGATTGCCTGAGCTCAGGAGTTCAAGATCACCCTGGAGAGCATGGTGAAACCCCATCTCTATGAAAAATACAAAAATTACCAAGGTGTGGTAGCGGGTGCCTGTAGTCCCAGCTACTCGGGAGGCTGAGGCAGGAGAATTGCTTGAACCCTGGAGACAGAGGTTGCAGTGAGCTGAGATTGTGCCACTGCACTCCAGCCTGGGTGACAGAGTGAGACTCCGTCTCCAAAAACAAAACAAAACAAAACAAAACAAAACAAAAAAACAGAAAATCTGTCTTTAGACAGATAAGAAGAATTCATAAAGCCTCACTGATTATGTATTGGTAACAATAATATACTAAAGCAATATATTTTCAAGTGATATTTTCTGAACTCTTTCAATGTCTAGCTTTGTTTAATGAGACATTCAAGCATAATTGTTAAGAATGAGTAAACTAGGTGAACATAACCAGCACAAAAATGTGTAAATACATTTGTCATAGTTTCAAAAATCTTTTTCAGCAGTTTAAAACCTTAAAGTTAAGTACTCATAATAAATCTGAGTCATTTCTAAATTAAAATACAGAAACATTTATTATTAATCATAAGTTTAAGTTTATGCACTTCAACATCTTGTTTTTGTATAATACAAAGAAGCTAAATATATTTGGATCTGTTAATAAATATAAAAAATTGAGGAAATAGATTTCTAAAAGCTATAAAATGATTTTCATCCATAACTACTAAAATGAAATAAGACAATTCAAAACTGCTTACAACCTAGGTTTTTCACTGGAAATTGAAGTTACTAAGAGCTAAAATTTTAATTAATATATGTAATTAAAACTAGTAATAATAAGTGAAACAATTCTGTATGCAACGTGTACAAAAAACACCATATTTTTTGGTGATAATGGTAATAAGGAAGACATGAAAATGTAATTTTTGTTAAAAAAAAGTGATTTTATCTAGTTTAGAGGTTATTTAAAGATTGTTTCAAAATGGAGGAACAAAGAAAGAAATGATATACACAAAATTGAGTGTATATAAATACTTTCTTAAAGAAAGAAAAAGAGTAAAAGAAAATCTTGTGTGGTTAAACTAAGATTAAATGGATTAATTAGCCTTAATATCAAGAGTACACTAATACAAAACTAAAATTTGGTTTCCTCTTTTAAACAATATTTTTGTGTATTATTAATAAGAAAGAGTAACATTTTTTGTTTACCCTTCGAGTAAACAAAAAAAAATAGTAGTAATAATAATAATATAGGGCAGAGAGGAGACAGGAACAGATTTTTTGTGTCTCATGCTGTCTTTATTAGGTTTTTTGATTATTTGGAAAATGGAGTCTCCTATCTCAAAGAATAATGGTTTTTCATTTTAAAAATCTTTTAATTATCATCTTGGCAAGATGAATAACTATTATTTTACAGTGACTTGTAATCCTATTTTGATCAAGTGTTTTGAACTTTTGACATATTTGATAGGCTTTCTGAAATCAAATTTCAAAATTAAAATTAATTATTTTTGACTTAAAACTGACTTTGGGATGTTCCAGAGGGCCCTTGAAGCATATGAAAGAGAAAATAAACAGGCTTGTTTGATACGTTAAATTATATGAGAAGCATTGTCAGATAAAAAACGATACCTAATCTTTTGAGTTATATTTGTCTAAATATGTTATTAATGTGTTCCAGTATTATATTAAATTTCTAAAATTCTGATATGTCTTTGTATGTGCTATCAGTCATAATTATGGTTATTATGTTAAATTACTGTAGGTCACAAAAATAGTCGAATTTTCTTTAACCACGGATTGTGTCTTTAACCATGACCATTTTAAGCCTTTATTGACCACAGTTACATGCTTAATGCTGATGCTTTTTCTGAAACCTCTTTGTAAGCAAGTATAATCCTAATGTGTTGTATCTTCAAGGAGGTTAATGGAAAGAATGGAAAGGACATTGACAAGTACAGGTTTCTGGGAATTCTTACCCAGTCCATGCTATTGAAATGGGTAAGAATTCCCAGACCTCTAGTGAAGAGACTAGCTTATAAAACTGTTAACCCAAGAAGGACAATGATTAATTGAATACCAAGAAAATTATTTGGTAGATTTTCATGCTAAGTCATCCAGAACTGAATTTGTTAAGATATGCCAGTTGAATGAATTCCATGATCCAAGTCAGATTACCTATAATAACTCATTTAATAAACAGTGCTATACACCTGAATTGGAGAAATAAAATTTGTACTTAAGAGGATGTAAGTCCAATGTTAAATGTAGCCTCATGGAGAGCCTGTATGAACACCTGGTCCTTGCTAGCTCTTTAAAGCTTCCATTATTAAAAGCTCTGCACTCTACGACTCTTCATAGAAGAGATAAAATGGCCCGAAATTATGAAAAAAATATTGGTGTCGTGACTGTCCTAAAATTTCTAAAATGATTTATGACCAATGTTTGGTTTCTCAAACCCACAGTCCTGGGAAGACAGTCAAACTTCAGGTACATTTCTGCTACCCAATGAGCCATTTGAACATTTATAGGAGGATTTCATTCAATTGCTATTTTCAGTGCTCATTTTCTGGTTGTATAGAAGCTTTCCTCTTCAGGAAGACTGATGTTACAACAGTAGCTAAAACATTATGAGAAAATTTGTTTTCTTTATGGGGCATTCTTGGAGAAGTTTCCTGTGATACAGCCACTCACTTCAGGCAAGATGTAAAACATTTAAATATATTACAAATACAATAGCATTTGGCAAAGCTAAATGAATCTACTAGATTGCCTTGGCCAAGGTATTGCAAATTAGTGATGATCAGATCCATTTCCAGCGGAAAATGTATTAAAATTAGGCTGACTTTTTATGGAATAGTGACTGGAATGTTTATGACCCTAAAAATAGCACATCATGGGTGTCCTGCTCCTGAACTCTGACATGACTAAATGTTCAAGACTTCAATGCTTTATATCCAAGTGTATTTTCATGGGTAGAGGAAGTTTTCATAATCCCCTGACTGCAGACAATCAAACCCTTTTCAATCCAGAATCCAGAGAGTCTATATCTTCTGGAAATGACATCAGGGAAAGACTGCCCTTGCGACCCACATTGCAGCAAAACTTTGGAACCTTAAACCTTGGGTCCACATTTCGTAACTCAAACAGACCCCTCCAGACTCTTGAAACTATATACCCATTGGAGACCTTAACATAAACATAACAAGATAAGTTTCTCCCAGGATGCAGATGGCATCCTAGATGTGGACAGCTTTTCCAAGATCACAGATCAAGACTTCCCTGTCATCACGAAACTCTTACTTTAATTAATTGTTTTTTGTTTTGTTGTGCTTTGTTTTGTTTTCCTTATGCCTACCTCTTTCATTTGGCAGAATAATGCTGTAAGTAGAATTTCAAAGTCAATAGCTTTTGTGGGCAACTTGATGGGGTATTGAATTTGCCATGCCAAACTCAGATCTTTACATAACCTAAGGGATCCTTTGGTTAACCCATTGGGTAACTTTGGCAACATCCCAACATAACTTGTTCAAATTGTACTAGTGGTAAGATTTCTAGCCCACTTGTTCTCAGTTACTGTTTTAACTCAATAATGAGATGCAAGAACCAGAACCAATGAGCATATCACAAGAAAGACTTCACCAAAAGCTCAAAGGGAGTTTACTGCAAATTGACTTATGTGCCAGGGACTTTTATGCTTTTGTAGCCTGTAATAACTCCACCCCAGACTCTTTTGAGAAACAGCTAACTTCACCATTCCAGGTAATGTATCACTGAAAATAAAACCAGAAAAGGGGCTTTGTGTTCACCCATGGGATATACTTTTATTTGTGGTGCATTTTACAGTGAATCTTATACATGGGCAAACACATGCCTTGATATATGGAAGACAAAGGGACAAAGTGGGCTAGGAATTTTATTTTTTATTTTTATTTTTTGAGATGTGGTCTTGTTCTACCCAGGCTGGGGTGCAGGGCATGATCTCACTGCAGCCTTTACCTCCCAGGTTCAAGCAATCTTTTTGCATCAGCCTCCCAGTTAGCTGGGACTACAGTTGTGCACCACTATGCCTGAATTTTTTAATATTTTTTCTAGAGATGGTGTCTCCCTTTGTTGCCCACGCTGATCTCAAACTCCTTGACTCAAGTGATCCTCCTGCCTTGCCTCCCAAAGTGCTGAGATTATAGGCATGAGCCACCATGCCTGGCCTGGGCTTGGAATTTTAGTGGTTCATTTCTTGCTTCATAATCATTCAGAAACAAAACATTGGTCTGCTCTTGTTAGCCTACATCTTAATTTAAAGAGAATATCACCAGAAGGCTTATACCCTTCTGAATGGGCATACTTTGTTAAAGTTTCTTTAATCTATGGTTCGGAGTAAATATAAATGAGGCAAGGATTAAAAATTTATCCCACATATAGACTCTGTAGCAGATTCTACTGAGAAGACTATAATTGCACAACAGACTTTTAAAATTTGTCTTGCTAAAGTTATTCTAGATAATAGGATTGCTCTAAATTACCTACTGGCTAAACATAAAGGAATCTGTACAGTTGCTGACACTTCTTTTTGCACACATGGATGAATATATTAGATATTATAGACTCAGTCACAGGGAATTAACAAACAGGCTGCTTGGTTAAAACAAGTAGACTCTTCATCTGGCCCACTCTTTGATTTATTTGACTTTAGTTGGTTTGCTTCATGGAGACCCTGGCTAAGGAACATACTCCCAACTCTTGATACTATCCTTCTGATAGTCTTAATAGTAGTCTCACTGGTCTGCTGTATTCTCTTAAAAGTTTTAAATATTTGCATGTAACCATATGTAGGTCATCCAATGGTCTATCAGACTGGAACAATTAAAACTCAAAAAAATTATGATCACGAGGACACCATCACCTACTAATAATGTGCTGAGACTGAAAACCCAAAATGATGGTAACTGAGAGTATTAGTGATGCCCTAAGTTTTGGTCACCCTTTTACCTTAGTGATAAATTGACCAAAAGGGGCAAATTATTAAACAAAATTATAGCAGGCCATTATTTTGTACTGAGTTCCTGCACTAAGTCCCAAGAGACCAGACTAAACCAAAATGAAGTCACTCGTGCTAAGTGCCACATAATTAAACTGAAAATTTAAGGAAAGAGATAGATCCCAAAACAGATCAGTTTTCTTCTCTTGAAAACGGGATATTCCAGTACAATAAGGAAGTCCCCTCTGCTCCAACCCTTACAAAACAGTGAGCTGAAGTAACTTTATGTCAACCAACTTGTATTTCTATTGTTCTGTTTCATCGTTCCCACCTTACAAAACCTACTGTTCTGCTATTTCCCAGTAGAATTTGAGACCAAATAAGTCCATCTACAATGTTGACAAAGAGTGATGTCAATGCTTAAAGTTTTGATCAATCTCTTAAAATTGAGAGATTTACTAAAAGGGAGGAATTGTTAAATTAAGTTTGGCCAAAATCTGCTCATGCATATTTTAGATTTTCCCTGAAAGTTTCTCTGTGCATCATGAACTCTAACCTAACTTGATGTATAAACCAACTGTAACCTACTCTTGTAAAAAGCAGCCAAGTCCCAGTCAATCACAGCAGCTGAACTTTAGTCATTCATAGGCAGCTAACTGTTCAAACCAGGTTCAAATAAGGCAAACATTCAGACAATGTGGCAGCCCTGGAATCACTCTGAACCTATTCTGGTTCTGAGAGGTACCCAATTTGCCAGTCATCCTTTTCCCAGTTAAATTCTATTAAATTTACTTTTTCTGAAGGTTTTCTTTTAACAAAACAAACAACCGAAACCTAGGTCCCTAGGACCAAGTAACATTTTGTCACTAAACATTCTTTTTAGTTATGATGCAGCACAAAAGCCCTCACCAGAAGCCAAGATCATCCCCTTGAACTTTCCGGCCTGAAGAACCATGACCTAAATAAACCTTTTTTCTTTATAAATTGTGCAGTCTCAGATATTCTGTTACAGCGACGCTAAACAGACCAAGACACCATTCTTTCCATTCAGTTCCCACTGCTAGCCTCCAAGGTTACTTTACCTTAAAATTTTATTCAGTAGCCTTCCTGACTCCAGTTTATTTTCAGTCACTTTTCCAATGGAGCCTTCTGTCCACTACCAGTTCACTTCCTTAATATTTTTATTGTGTCACTGCCCATTTGAAGAAAACATGTAACTATCCCTATTTCTTATCACATGAACAAACAAACACAAACAAAACCTGATATCACAAAGTTTACTCTACTCTGGGCCTGCCAAATAGTGGAACACTATTTCTCAAAATATCTATTCCCTTTATCGGAGCACTGTTCCATGGGTTTACTATGTTCGTGCTCATTTATGCCTCTGTAATTACTTATCGCCATCACCTGAAGTTTCTACCATATCTTTTTTACCATTCCACTTCCTATCTTTCTTGTTTTTAGAAGCTCAGTTCCAATCCTATCTACCTCAGTAAATCTTACCTGATATATTAGTGTGTTCTTGCATTGACATAAAGAAATATCCAAGATTGGACAATTTAGAAAGAAAAGAGATTTATTTGGTTCACAGTTCTGCAGGCTGTACAGGAAGCATAGTGGCTTCTGCTGTTGGGGAGGCCTCAGGAAGCTTTTACTCATGGCAGAAGGCAAAGGGGGAGCAGGAATCTTACATGGTGGGAGGAGGAGCAAGAGAGAGAGTGGGTGGGGGGCGAGGTGCTGCACACTTTTTAACAAGCAGATCTCACAAGAACTCTATCACAAGAACAGCACCAAGGGGATGGTGCTAAACCATTCATGAAGGAACCTCTCCCGTGATCCAATCACCTCCCATGAGGCCTCACTTTCAGCATTGGGGATTATAATTTGACATGAGATTTAGATGGGGACACAAATCCAAACCATATCACCTAACAATTCCGATCTTCATAATTTTCATTTTTCTGTTCAAATTAATTATTCTTTGTACTGTATAATGTATGTTGTTATAAATGGTTCTCTAATTCATTCTTATTTGCTAGTCATTTCTTTTCAATAAGGCTGTAATTTTTTTTAAGGACAAGAACCATGTTTTACTTATAATTCTGTACAATACGTTACATAGAGCTCATCACAGGGTAGGCAGTGAATGAATATTCGTTGCCTAGATGACTGGTTTATTAATTTAATCAAGAGACAATGCAACCAACTTAGTCAACATAAATTTAGCCAAGAAGCTAATTAGACAGAATATTATACAGTAATACATCACCATTTAACCTTTTTGACAGTCACTGGGTTTTAAAAATATTCCTCCTGTTTTTAATATGCAAACCCAGCACACTTTAATTATTTTCTTTTTGGTGTGTTAATAATGACTCTTTTGGTGAAGAGGATACAGATACTGTCAGTATCTTTGTGACACCTGAGTTCCAGATATTTTAAAATATTTGAATGCTTGCCATAATATAAACATAAAAACTGAAAGACTCTCAGAATTTTAGATTATTCTACTTGAAGACAGCCATCATCCACTAAATAACACCTATTTTTGAATGCACAAATCCACACAAATTTTTTACTAAGTTTACCACCAGATGTCAGTCATTCACTGCAATGGTAATAACTACCCTGAAGAACTCTTCATGAGAAATCTATGTATGTGGATATCTCCCTCATCTCTCCTTCCCTCACCATCTCTTCCACTCCTTCTTTCTATGACTGTCAGTCTGTTTATTAATCAATTGTCAATTGATTATCTATTTATGTATTTATAATCCACATATCTAGTCTAATCTATCTAAATAATGAAAAGTATATTCTAGGCATTTTGAGAAAATAACATCATAAAATGTCTAAATATTTACCTATACGAATATGAAAGTGACACTAAAATATTTTATGCACTATGGTATGGAATTCAGGCTCCTTTTAGCCCAGTAACTTTGAGACCAATGCAATACTATGCAGTCTTTTTTTCAGGACATACTTTCACTTCTCACTTGGAATCTTTGTTTTTTGAAAGCTTTATTGGATTCTTATTACTCTGGAATTAAATTCTTACTGGAAGAGCATCAATGACATAATGAGAAAATTATACGATATTTGATTTTTAGATAGGCGGTGGGGTGATTTAAAAACCTAATTTTCTACTAAATAACTATGCAAAGAAAGTTCTCCACTACCAACTTCTACCTACAACTTTTGTTTAAATTTTGTTCTGTTCTCTTGAACTTTAACATATACCTTATATGATTCCTCACTCTGAACTTTGCCAAATGTCTGACTTTACATCCATCACTGAACTTAATGAAGTGAATTTATGCTTTATTTTCCCTTTAGATTGTGAGATACTTGAGGTCAGGGAGCTTAGCAGATATCCATCAATAAACAAATGTTATTTTCTAAACATGAACTGTGGCCGCCCTGTAGTGGATTGTTTGTTGCCTACTCAGCAACCATTTTCTTTTTTTCTATCCAAATTTTTAGTGGCTAGCACTTCTCCATGGGTGGAACCATGGGCCATTCTTTGCTATGGATTAGCTCAGAAATGACCACATGATGCACGTGATGGAAACTGTATTAAAGGCTTCAACAAAAATGTTCCTGTCTTGAAGCAGTGAACTGCAAGGACTAATGGGTAAGTTGTTGCATATCTGTTGTCATTTCTGAGAAAGAAAATACTAGTGTTCTTGTGTTTCTGAATCCTTTCAGGGATTGATATAGATATGGGGTGCATGGGGAGTCTCTCTCTTTAAATTTTTACAGACATCAGCTAGAGACATTTTTATGTCACATAGAAATAACATTCTAGATAATAAAGCCAACACTGAGGGAAACAGAGCCATGGGCTGGAGATACAGAGAAAGAGAGAGAGACAAACACACACAAGCACACAAAGAAAGAGAGGGAGAGATTAAAATTAAATACAAAATTAAAAACTTCCCTTTGAAAGACAAGGCTGAGATAATGAAAAGGTAGCCCACATACTAAGAAAACGTATTTGTAAATCATATGTCTGATAAAGAGCTTTTATCCAGTATTTATATAGAACAATACTCCATTTCCTAGGAATTCAGACTAACTTGAGATTTTATTTCAAGTATAATTTGTTCTTTTCTTTGTTCTGTTCAATAAAGAAAACACTTTTTAACTTTTGCTAGCAGCTCTCAGTATATTAACATGTATGATAAAATGAAGTATGTAAAATGCAGTTACATTCCAATTCCTTCTCATGGTTTTGAAACATTTCTAGTTTTATCAGCCTGGCTTTCCAGCCCATCCACTACTGCTCCCCTAAACTATCCTGAGTGCTAAGGAATATAGCCCTGTTGTTAATCCCCTACTATAACAAACATTTTCTGATAACCCTCCTTGACTTACTCAAATACTATCATTTTTATGAAGCCTTTATGCTCTTCAATAATAATTTGATAGCATTTTGCATGTGTTCTTCTTATGCCTTAAAATCTAATTAGTTATAGGCTTATTTTAGCTACCTTACTAGATTACAGACCATTCAGGGGGTCTGTGCTTTTTTCATTTTTGTATTTTGCAGATAAACTTAATTGATGTCTGTTGAATGAATCCTTCACCTTTCAATTTATTTATTTTTTATTGGGTTACCTGGGTACCATATTTTATCACAGATGTAAGAATTGTGGTTTTGTTTTTAAGGAAGGAGCTCCTTTTTTTAATTATTATTATACTTTAAGTTCTAGGTACATGTGCACAACGTGCAGGTTTGTTACATATTTATACATGCGCCATATTGGTGTGCTGCACCCATTAACTCGTCATTTGCATTAGGTATATCTCCTAATGCTATCCCTCCCCCCTCCCCCAACCCCATGACAGACCCTGGTGTGTGATGTTCCCCTTCCTGTGTCCAAGTGTTCTCATTGTTCAATTCCCACCTATGAATGAGAACATGCAGTGCTTGCTTGTTTTTTTGTCCTTGGGATAGTTTGCTGAGAATGATGGTTTCCAGCTTTATCCATGTCCCTACAAAGGACATGAACTCATCCTTTTTCATGGCTGCATAGTATTCCATGGTATGGAATATTTGCCACATTTTCTTAATCCAATGCCACATTTTCTTAATCCAGTCTAGCATTGATGGACATTTGGGTTGATTCCAAGTCTTTGCTATTGTGAATAGTGCCGCAGTAAACATATGTGTGCATGTGTCCTTATAGCAGCATGATTTATAATCCTTTGGGTATATACCCAGTAATGGGATGGCTGGGTCAAATAGTATTTCTAATTCTAGATCCTTGAGGAATCGTCACACTGTCTTCCACAATGGTTGAACTAGTTTACAGTCCCATCAACAGTGTAAAAGTGTTCCTGTTTCTCCACATCCTCTCCAGCACCTGTTGTTTCCTGACTTTTTAATGATCGCCATTCTAACTGGTGTGAGATGGTATCTCATTGTGGTTTTGATTTGCATTTCTCTGATGGCCAGTAATGATGAGCATTTTTTCATGTGTCTATTGGCTGCATAAATGTCTTCTTTTGAGAAGTGTCTGTTAATATCCTTTGCCCACTTTTTGATGGGGTTGCTTGTTTTTTTCTTGTAAATTTGTTTGAGTTCTTTGTAGATTCTGGATATTAGCCCTTTGTCAGATGAGTAGATTACAAAAATTTTCTCCCATTCTGTAGGTTGCCTGTTCACTCTGATGGTAGTTTCTATTGCTGTGCAGAAGCTTTCTTTCAAATGGAGGCCAAACAAGTCTCAGAACAAGACTCTAGAAATTTGGAACTCCAAACGATTTCTAAGAATTCTATGACTTCTGGGAAATATAACACAAGAGAAAATAAACTCTGAAAATTCAAAGTGCCAGAAACTAAATTAACCAAAAGAGGCTTTGGGATTAGTGTAACTAGATTAGTTAATTCTTTCCTTTGGGCCTCATTAAAAAAAAAATCTATTAATGTATGACTGAGATACCCAGCTAGGGACTACATTTTAGTTTTGTTCTTCTTTACCAAAAAAAAAAAAAAAAAAAAAAAGCCATTAGAAGATAAATCTCAATAGAGGCACGGTATTGCCCTTTACCACTGTGTTCTAAGAACTTAGTTTTTTTGTTTGTGAGACTTTCAGCAATGTTTGCTAAATGACAAACAGGTGTCAGAAATCACCTTTGAATCATGGAAGGAAGTGCCTCTGGCTAGGTAGGGTTGAGTACTTGAGACTCACCAGAGTATCTCTGGGAAAGGGATACAGAACACAAATGGCCAGCCCATCTCTAGTAAAGAAGGATTGATGTAACTCTGGGTTTTGAGGTTTAAGAGCAGAAGCTCCTGACCCCTAGTATGGATTATATGAAGGAAAAACAGGTGGTGGTTTTGTGTCCATGAAGCACAGATGTGAGAATCAGCCCTGACCCAGGACTCCTGGGCCTGTGTATCAACTAAAAGAACCTAGCACTAAAAAGATTGGCCCTTAGAAACCACGTACAGCACTCAGGGAGGGTGGTCTGAATTAGGGCAGCTAGCAGGGGAGCATGTTTTTTTAGGACTGGTATATTAATAGATAATCTTCATCAGTGACATCATGAGGCAGCGAGAAGTAATTGCAGCATGGTTGTCTTACACTTGAATATGCCCTTGCTGCATCTGGAAATCTACTGCTGATTCTATCCATGCCTTTTGAAGGGACATAGGTTTTGTTTTTGTTTTCTTGGTTTTGTTGTTGTTGTTGTTGCTTGACAATTGCAGAGGAGGGGAGGAGGGAAGGAGGGGGAGCCAACCAATGAAAGGTGATAATTGACTTTTTGCCAATAAAAGAGGTAAGGACTTGAGTAATTAAGTAGGAAAACAAGATATTTGACCGTATTTATACCATGAATTTTGGGTGCATATCATATTGCTTACAAATAAAATGAGGAAATTATTTTATGCACCTGAATGAATGCTGCCAAATTTTCTTAGGGTGGGAGAGTAAGAGTCTCAGTCATTTACAGAAGAATGCCAGCTAATAAGTAAAAATTAAATTATGGTGTTAAAAAATCATTATTTGAGAACTCTCTCAAAATTATGGATTCAGAAAATGGTTGAATACCTAAAACTATTGGGTAAAATGTTGTTAGGGAACAAGATACTTGTATGGTCTCAGAGTGTTTTCTCTCAGATTACTTTACTTTCTAAAGACAAAGTGGAAGTGGAACACATACAATGAAAAGATTTGGTAGACACAATCTTACTGAAGTGACCGCATGTGGTATCATCAATAATGGGGGGAAAATGACATTGTGTGCCTCCAATATGAAGTGGTGGAAAGTAGGAAATACCACAATCATGAGGCAACAGCAGTATGAATCCAGACAGGGATACATTGTGCTAGACAACTGGCCTGGACTCTTCAAAAATGTCCATGTTTTGGAAGGAAGAAATTATACAGGAATTACTTTAGATGAAAGGAGACAAAACAGATATAAGCAGATGCATTGTATGAATCTTAATTGGATCCTGGATGAAAAATCAAAAGCTCCAGAGGACTTTGTGGGGACATGAGGGTTTGCATATGAGCTACATATTAGTTGATAATAAAGAAAGTGTTAAATTTATTGAGTGTAGTAATGGTTTTGTGGTTATGTAGGAGAATGTCCTAGTTCTTGGGCAATACATACGGAAGTATTTAGGGTAAAAGTTACGATGTATGCAGCTTCCACCCCAAGTTCCTCCTGTTGTCTTTATTTAAACATTTTTATAGCCTTATTGAGGTATAATCTGTATACAAAAATTGCACATAATACAACTTATTTTCAAATGGTTCAGCAAAAGTAAATAAATTAGTGTATGTATTTATACTTATGTGTGTGTATCTATGAGAAAGAGAATGAAAATATGGCAAAATGTTAAGCACCATAAATTTAAGTGAAGAATACGTGGGTGTTAACTGTAAGTCTTCAATAATTCTGTAGCTTTAAAATTTTCAAAATAAAAAGTGGAGACAACAGAACGTCTTAATTTGCTTGCATGTTTGTTTCACAATAAGTAGTATTCACTGAACATCAAATTTTGGTTCTTGATCACTTTGTCTCTTTTATTGACTGGATGTTTCTATCAACTTTTTTTGGTGTAGATATAGTATAAAGATAGTTTTTAAGCCTCAAATCTCTACTTTTGGACGTTTATGTATTTTTTGGTTTTCAACGTTATTTTAACAAAACAAAGTTTAACATTTCTTCTTGTATTCAATATTGTTTGTGGAAATTTGAGACTATCTTCATAAATTCATTAGTATAGACTTAATCATAAAATATCTCTTTTTAATGTAATAATTTAAACATTATACAAATAGCTATTATATTAAACCCCATTATCTGAGAAATATTATGGATTAAGTGTTAAGGCCCAATATAACAGTAATGAATATCCACTTTTTTCTTCCATAGCATCTGCTCTTATTCAACTAGCAATAGTATCCTATGTTTTCTTGGGGAAACCAATCTTTCTGAATCATCAGTGTAGTTACTGTGGAATGTGACTCTGTCCCTGGCTCCATGGAGGCTTGGCTAATCCAGCATCACATTTTCCCTGGCCCCAGTGACTGGTTCTGATGTTGGCACATTGCTGAAGTTTGGATATGGTTTGTTCTGACCCAATTTCATATTGAAATTTGATCCCCAAGATCAGAAGTGGGATCTAATAGAAAGTGTTTGGATCATGGGGGCAGATCCCTCATGAATAGATTAATGCCCTCTCTTGGGGTGAGTTCTCACTCTATTAGCTCCCTCCAGAGCTTGTTGTTAAAAGAAGCCTGACACCTTATCCTCTCTGTCTTGCTTCCTCATTCCCCATATGATTGCTGCATATGCTGGCTTTCCTTCACCCTTCACGATGAGCAGAAGCAGCCTGAGTCCCTCACCAAATGCAGATGTCAGTTCCATGCTTCTTGTATAGCCTGCTGAGCCATGAGACAAATATACCTCTTTCCTTTATAAATTACCCAGTCTCAGGTATTATTTTATAGTAACACAAAATTGACCTAGATAGACACAAACGAAATCAGGCCAGTTAGTGTATTGGAACTCTTTGGAAAGAGAAGCTATATGTGTCAGAGTAAATACTGGTAGCATCTAAACCTAGAACTACTGGCTGCCACCTTTATTACAGATGGCAGCTGTGGCCAGTCTAGGAGCAGGCTGCCATGATGCTGGCTGCCCTGGGGGAGGCGCAGCCAGGACTGCATACTTCCTGGAATGCAGGAGCCAGGAATAAGCAGAAGCCCCGCCCACATCCAAGTTGGAGGGGACTGTAACAGCCCAGCCGCAGCTGTGGACCTAGACATCTCTGCACTGTTGGGGACCCAGGAAGCCGCTCTTACTCCCACAGGCTTAGAAATGTCTGCTTTCACTGCCTGGCCTTTCCCTGCTCCTGGCACCCACTGTGATTCTGGAGCAAAGATGAGGCCAAGCTCAGGTGCTGTCATGACCTGGCTGGGAGTGCGCATGCTAGGAGGAGTGCTGACATGCCAGCCCCCTGCCACCCTGGTCCCCTCTGGACTTTGGGTTCTAATGAGCACAGGAGGGAGGCTGAGAGGTTGCTGAGGGTGACTTGGCACAAGCCTGCAGGTGCCCTGGGCACAAACAGTTTGGGTGAACAGTAGGTTGATGGTGGAGGGAGGCAGACAGGCTTCTGGGCAGAAAGGGGCAGGTCCCTGGTGAAGCTCCACCTTCAGGCCCGGGATGGCATGAAGCCAGAGGCCCAGAGTGCCAGTTCTGTGGACCGCAGTGAGAACTTACGGTGCTTTATCTGACTTGCCCATGGCCACCCATGGACCAATCAACATGGATTTCCTCTCCTCTAAAACCCATAAAAACCCTGGACTCAACTATACTAGGGCATCAGGATGACCTTCCTGCAGAGAGGAACTACCCACTGTGGGTCTCCTCTCAGCTGAGTTGAGCAGACATTGGGAGCACCTGCCAACAGCTACCCACTGTGGGTCTCCTCTCAGCTGAGAGCTGAGCAGATATCAGGATGACCTCCCTGCAGAGAGGAGCTCACCCACTCCAGGTCTCCTCTCCACTGAGAGCTGAACTCATTAGGATGAACTGCCTGCAGAAAGGAGTTACCCACTTTGGGTCTCCTGAGAGCTGTACTCTTACTCAATAAAGCACCTCTTCACCTTACTCACCCTCCAGTTGTCCACATACCTCATTCTTCCTGGACATGAGACAAGAACTCATGACCTGCCTAGTGGTGGAACTGAAGAGTGGTAACACAGTGCTGAAACACGCTCCTTGCTCACTATGTTGTGGGTGACAAGAAGGAGAGAAGAGAGAAGGAGGGATGAGCTGTGACCCTTCAGGGAGCCCAGACCTAGGAGCACCCGAGGCAGGTCATTGACACCCTTTTTGGGGCTCTGCAGTTCCTGGCATCTCCAAGCTTCTGGGCACCACTGCATTCCCCGGTGCCCACAGTAGAAGCCACTTGTGGTGTGCCTGGTGCAGCTGCAGCCTTGCAGGGAGCCAGCACCTGTGCCAGCACTGAGAGCTACCTGCCTTGTCACAGTCAGCATACCTGGCTGTGTGCAGTGGCCAGACCCCACACTCGCTCACTCATGCACCCCTTACTGCTCTGTGCCTGGCTTGCCCTTGGCAGGCATGGGACCCGGACTGGATCCTCTGACATTACCACATATGTGGAGAGTCTGAATGAAGGTAAATCCTGTATTGAAGAAAGCCAAACTGAGAGGGAAGCCAAATCCTGTTTGTTTCATCTCAGTCTCTGGATCTAGCCATGCCTGGGCTTTTCAGTTATATGAATCGAACAATAATAATACTTTTTATTAATAAATTGTTAATTCTTGATTATTACTTTCCTCATTTATTATATCATCAGTAATTCTTAATAACAAGAATTTATAACAAGAACATGTTTAGTTCTTAAACCTGTTTCAATTTATTTGTGATTACTAAAGAAGCCTAAGACAATGGTATGTAAAATCATCAAATCTAGAACTCAGAATTTCAGATCTTTTGTGACCTTAACCCAGTGTTCTTTGCAAACTTAACAGAATGGCTAAGACTGGGCCATTATATCAAATAGCGCTGTCTCCTTATCTAGAAGTATAAGTGAGTTGTAAGAACCAGTGCAATTGTGTTGTTCTAGCTACATGCCTGCTTGACACTCTTCCAATTATAGATGACAAATTAATTACCAAATAAGCAAATCAGATAATCACAACTACCAGGAGTTTTTATCATGAGAAATCTCCTGCTGAGATGGTAAAATTATTAGGCAAATATTTACAAGGCTAGAACTAGCATCAGAAAGGACTCAACTTACCCATCAGTTTTCTAGACAATATATGTATATTTTGAAGGCATGAAGAATTATATAGTATAATATAGTATTCTTTTTTTTTTAAGTCAACAAATATTTATTAAACACCTGCAGTTACTGGAAGGAGGCCATGATGCTGGACACACTGTCAAAGTCTATCTTCTCCACAAGGTTCTTGGGCTTAATGTTCTCTTCCTGGCTACAGATGAAGATCTGCCCTGACTCATCAGCACTCCAGGTGTATTTTCTCATCCACACCTTCAGTTGGCTGTCCGACAGATACCCAGGCATCTCGGCCAGCAGTCAGCGGTCAGTGTGCTGGTGATACCCATGACAGGGCAGATAAGCATTCAGACAGAGTCTTCAAAGCCAGTTATACCTTACAAGAGGTCCATGTTTTCATCCAAGGCTTGCCAGAAGGCCTGAAAGAGGCTGGTCTCCAGGTCCTTGAGGTACAAAATGCATCGGATGGCCACTCTTCTTGATGTGCCTGGCCAATCATGCACTTGCACAGCATGAATTTGGTATGTGGCAGGTTGGTGAGGGCCTTCAGCTGGATCTGGGCAGTGATAGTGGTCTGAAAAAATGCTGGGTTGGACTGGTACAGCTTCAGGAGAGCTGGGTTGGCTTCCAGATCATAGGCATTCTCTTTGACCTGCATCTCCACATAGCACTCCAGGGTGGCCAGCTTCTCAGGATTGTTCCTGTTGATACCCTTGAGCAGCTTGCCCACACTGGCTCTCATCTGCTCAAATATCAACATGACTGCTGTCACTTTCCACAGCAAGGGCTGGAAGTGAACACTGGACTGGCACGGTGTCCTCAAATACAGCATTCTTATCACTTACTCATTTTAAGGGAGTTTGTATAAAATGCATTTTTGTTCAGAAACAAAAAGGGTTCTATTGTCATACTTGTTTTTTATAAGCTCCTATTTTATATTATATCTTGGTATATCTGAGTAAGAGTGCTTTTTTAAATCAGGTCTTCATTGGTAAATCCTTTCTGTATGATGGTACAGTGTATACTCTATTTTCAAACCCAGAAAAATCCATGTCCTTTTTTTATATCAGTACTTTGGATATGTGATAGACATCTTTGTGTTTTGGTGTTTCAAAATTTTTAAGGCTATGAACAGGAATCGTATTTACCATCATCAATGATTATGTTCTCTTAATTAAATCATTATACTATAAAAACACTCCAAATAGATTTGCTTATTCTAGCCTTTAGATGTGATTCAAAAATAAAAAGGAAGTTCTTGGGAGGCCACTAGTGGCCTTTTCATGCACCTAAGTTTTTTCCCTGGTGGAATAAAGAGCATCAGGGGACTAAAGGAAGACGCTGCTGCTAAGTTCTGGCCCTGAAGATAATTTGCATCTGGGTCTTTTTGTGAATTGAGTTTGAGGCACTGGGGTTGATGACTTCTAGGCCTAACCATCACTCTACAGAGACCACATCTTTGAGAATATTACTTTCTGTGCCTAAGAATGTTTTAAAGTTCAACTACTCTCTGTAGCACTATGTTTCTTGGAGATGAACTATGGAACACCTGAATTCAAATCACAAGGAATGCTTCTTAAAAATGTATATTTCTAGGGCCCACCTAGTGCAGTGAATCAGAAACTATGGGAATGGGACCAAATTAGTACTTCTAAAATAAGTACTCACAGTTGATTCTTACCCACATTAAAGTTTGCGAAGTATTGCTGTAGGCTACATCAACTTTGAGCTACATGTAGGTGACAGTCTGGGAAACAAGCTCTAATACAAAGTCTATGGATTAAATTGTCATTCAGCTTCCTAAATATTTGATTTTATATAACATCTGGATGAGAGTTAAAAGATGCATGGTAATTTTGAAAAATAATATGCTGATTTAATAAACTAAAGAAGAAAGCTTAGAACAAAAGATTTTATGCAAATGAGAATTCAGGGCCAACTCAGTGAATGACAAGCTATTCTTTTAACTCTCCCAAATCATATTCTCTAGGTACTTTAATAGAAGAAAAAATGAAAGCACAGATGTTTCCCTTTGCTTTTTTAATAAGTCAATTATGCCCATTTTAATTATCCAATTTAACACATCCAACAATTAAGGCATTCAGATTTTGGTGCTAACAGTCATATTAAAACAACTCAGATCCTGTCCTCCCCCTCCAAACATCTGTAAACTATAATTTATGTGATAATATAGCTACCCACTTATTGTAATTGGCAAGATAGAATAGCCATTCTTGAAGACAATGGTTTTTCAACTGTGATCGCACATTAGAAACGCCTGAACAAATTTAAAAACATGAACTATACCTGTATTCCATTGTCAGACAACTAAATAAAGATCGCTGGAAAGAGCGAGTGCCCAAAAATATTTTCTTAAATTCTCCAGTGATTCTACTGTGGCTAGGCCTAGGATTCACTCCTCTGGGGCATTTCTCAGGCAGTGCCTTCTCTGACTCGATAAATGAAGTTCAGCCAAGAATAATCAGTGGAAAGATTGCCTGAAGTCAATGTTCATTACTTTCCAGGCTACCATCTTCAATTAACCCAGGTTGGCAGAATAAAAGTGGAGTGCTAGGACAGGATTGTAATGCCCTAGCAGACTTACTGTTTCCCAATTTCCCTTCTGTACTCTCATGTACTTTACGATTAGTCAATTATATCTGTATTATTCCAACTACTACTATGATACCTGAAAAACAGGCTGGCATTTTTGAAAAAGAATTCTAGATTCCTGTCATTTTAAAGTGGAAAATTATCTGGTTCTTACTAACTTGCATTGATGAATTATGAAAAAGATGTTTTAAAACTAATCTGCAGTCATTGTAAAAGATGAATATATTCCTATGGATGCATGGGAATTTTATTTTATTTTAGTGAAAGGACCTCACTCTGCAGCCTAGGCTGCAGTAGAGTGGATTGATCATAGCCCACTGCAGCCTTGAATTTCTAGCCTCAAACGATCATCTGCTTGGCCTCCCAAAGTCTTGGGAGTATAGGCTTGAGCCACTGTACCTGGCCTGAAATTATTTTTTAAAAGGAAAACTATTATTAGTGATCCCTACTGATGGATCATTTGCATATGTAATTTGAGATACAGGTTTCCTCTGTGACCACCTTTTATTAAAGTATTTATCCTTTGATTGATATGTAGGCAAAAACCCTCTTTCGATTTTAGAAGAGCCTGACTTTACAAATGTATGTAAACTCAGGCTGGTTTTTAATTTATATTGGCTACCTAACAAAGTATCTTCTAAATTTTGTACAATACACACATTTATTTTGGTGGAAGACATTGAGTAAGTTTCTCTAATCTTTGTGGGTTTGTGTAATTATTATAAAAGTTGCATGTAAAATATTTGCAAATTTTTGCAAATATGCAAAAACTGGAAAATACACTCTGACAGCTAATGCTCTGAAAACACTTTATTACACAAATTACATTCAGATTCTGAAAATAGTGTTCTAACAGTGTAGCCATCTAAAAATAAGACATCCCAGAAACACACCAACTGAAGAAGAAAATTTAAAAGAGAATTTAAATAGAGACTTTTTTATTTCCCTCATTGCAATATAATGTTAGTGATTTTAAAAAAATAGGAGATTTAGCAGCTTTGTCGTCATGTAGCACAAAGTTTCTCTTTACTGCCACAGGCTGAGAATGCTGAACAGGAAAGGCACCAAAGAAAGACACTGGCAATGAAAGTGCTATTGGGAAAATATTGTGTTCAAGCAAAGAATGGGGTTATTTACATCCACCAAAAAGTCTCAAAGTGTAAATGGGCAAATCTTCCATAGTTAGATTAGTACTATGATGGAAAAAGAGGACTGTTTCTCTAGTCTATGTTCATATAAAGACAATGGCATTGTTATGAACTTTTAGGAAACTCCTCAACTAGAAACAGAAGCCAACTTAACCAAAACGAAGTAAATAAAGTGTGTACAGTCCCACATAGACTAGTACAGTTTACAATTAAATACACAGAACTTTAAACGTGCTAAAGGGAAAGGAATCTGACATTCTGGGTAAATCTCACTTAATCTAAATCAAAGCTTGGTTTTCAGGAGGAGGAAGGTGCGGGTGCAGGCAGAGGTGCTGAATACTCCTCTTCTGATTCACTTCCGTCATCCTCCTCTTTCTCTTGGTCACTGCCCTCGGTGCTAAGCCGGTCAAACCCTTTTCGACTGTAACCCTTACGGCTTGCAAAGAAATTTCCAAGGTTTAAGCCTCCACTTCCCTTTCCTGGAAAAAACCAAACAATAACAAATTGGATTAAGTTTGCAGCAGTGATTCTGTTTCCTTGTAAATTCTTAAATGGTAAACAAAGTCAGAAGGTGGGGATGGGAAAGGGGAGATTATTTTATTTATTTTAAAAAATAGAAAAACAGATAAAGAGACCTATCCTTCAGAGCCATATAGATGCTACTATTGAAAGAAAGAAGAAAAACAAAAGCTCCCAAGTATTATGTATTTCTGTGGGAATATTTCATATTTCACCTCCTGCTTTTCTCCAGCTCTCTGTCCAGAACTAGCCTCCCTGGAGCAGCTCCTCAGTTCAATGACTTTAAGAAAAGGTCATCTTTACTATGACAAACATTGACATGCCAACAGGAGTGACAGAAAATTTGCTGAAGACAAATGAAGCCAAGTAAAAGGCAGGGGAAGAGAATTAGATAATGCAGAATGGGAAAAATAAAACTGGGAAATCTGCTGCCAGACCCATGCACTTCAGTTTAGTTTACGGTGTACATTCTGTATTTACTCTGGGAGATGCTAAGCTGTATACAAGGTGCTTTATCTTCAGAGACAAAATATGAAATATCTCCTTGCTTTTTAAAAGACATGTGCTTGTTGACTTTGAACCAAACATAAAGGGTTCTAAAAGGTCATGGCATACCTCTAAATCTTCCCAGTACTCTTCCTGAACTTGTCTCGAGTTTGTGTTCAGAATCTGCTAAAAAAAGATGGCACATTTCAAAATGAGTCCCAGTCATCTTCCTCAACCCATGCACTCAACTTCCAACTTAAATTCAGGAACTTGTGAATGATAAAGCAAGACCTGGCTCTTGTCTGTATGCAATTCTAATTTTTAAGAAAGGCGGTATATTTTCGAGACATACATAAAGGGCCCAAGCTGGGTTTGACTCTGCCTGTGTCTCTTACTGGCTGTGTGATCTTGATAAATTACTTCTCTGAGCTTCAGTTTTCTCCTCTGAGAAAAGAAAGATCAAGGAGAATCCCTGTCTGTAAGGCTGAGATCAGACACTGCATGTGACACATTTATAACAGTACCTGTAGATATACAGGTAAATTCTCAATAAATCATAGCTTTTTTTAAATGAGGAAAGAATTGTTACCAATAATTTGTAAAATTTTTCAATCTTTGGTTATTATAATTTAGGAATAATTGCCTTCAGCTTTACTATTTCTACTGACAGTATATGTCTTGCTTGAGAAAGCTTTGGATCCATGTATGTCATTTCTTCTTTATGTAAGACATAAGTGAAGGGAAAGGACATGACACGCGCTGAGTATTCTCCAAGCATAGTAGGTGACCTACATGTTCCCAATAGGACTGCCTATCTCCATAAAGCATAGACTCTCTTTCCTTATGGGGAGGCAGAACTCCTAATGGGTTTCATTATTTCCCTCGCTGTGTCTCTCCCTGTACTCTTTCCCAGGCTTCATCACTCCCTAAAGGGCTATGGTCAGGAAAATCAGGCCTGGGGTTGTCCTGTTAGGTCTTTAACCAGGGCTGAAGGCAGCATCATGGAAAAAGATAGTGGCAGATTAGACAAAAGGGAGAAGACAGTGATGTAGAAAGAAATAGGCAAGAAGGGAAGAAGAATCTGGTAAGACTGTTAGAAAGCCAACAAATTAGATTGTAAGTTCTGCAAGGATATTCCTTAGTTTTGTATCCCCCTGTGCCTAGCACAGTGTCTGATATGGAGTCAATACATAATAAAGAATGATGAATAAATGGAAGGTCCTTTATTAGGGTTTTTAATAACCTTAAACTGGATAAGATCTATCAAGGACAAATTTGCAAAAAAAGTGAGAAGCTGATCTACTACTACTGCTACATATGAAAGTGCAATTTTTCTAAGTAAAACCCGATCAAGTAATGGCAATTTTCTAGGGTTTGACCTGGGTTTCTGCCTTCCTAACACATTCCTGTAGTCAGCATCATGTAACAGTGCTGTGTCACATGTGCTTAACAGCAAACAGGAGAGACCAAACCTTCCTTACTCCCTAGCCACTGCTTCTGCCAGATTGGGTTGGTTACCACCATTCCTGCCACCTGCCCCTAGGCCCCACTGTTCCTACTACGCTGTGTATTTATCACTGCACTTACTACCCTCTACTATAATTTTTTTGTTTCATGTCTCTTTCATATGTTATCTATTTTGTGAGCTCAGTTGATTTATTTATTCATTCTTTCAACAACAATTTATTAAACCACTAGTATCAGGAACTATTATTTGTGCTGGGGACATATCAGTACTCAAGATATGGATTCTTTCTCATTTGAAGCATGTATATATCACCATGAAGACAATTACTATGTTTATTTCTCTTTGCCCCTACTTATGACAGTTCCAGATCTGTAACATGGACTCAATAGAAGTCCTTTTTGGGAAGAGTTAACTCTATTTTTGCAGAGATTTATTAATGGCAGATGGAAAGCAAAAGAAAGTCCAAGAAAAATTCCCTTTTACAACATATTAAGTTGAATTTTCTGTTTTCTGTTTCCATGCCTTTTTCTGTGTCAGGGCTTTGCCAAGGGCACTGAATCCCTGCCATGGCTGCCTTGACCTGAAATAGGATCAGATGCTATTTCTTGATCAAATGCTCCCCGTCTCCCTGGTCCATGGATTTCTTCCCACACACAACTACAGACTTGCTCTAGGACTTGGGGACCCAGCCAAGGAACTGCTACTGAGAGGTGAGAAGCATGATTTGGGTTATTTGTTTATTTATTTAGATGTCCTAAAATAAACTCAGCTCTTGGATCCTGTATTGTGATAATTATTTCATAAAATATTAACTCTGGTATTAGACTCTGCCTTGTTCAGTTATGGAAGGCTGATGGTCTAAATTATGACTATTCAAAAACTATCAAATGGTTTGTTATAGAAATAATTAATTTTCCTTGAAAACTAAGGTTTAAGACAAGTGTTTTTTTATAACTTCTTATGCCTTTTATTACATTACCAATGATTATTCATCATAACCATTGGTGGTATTAATTGAGTACTTCTTAGGTTCCAGGTATCCTGATAAATGCTTATGTACATTGTTTCATCTAATATTTGTACAACCTTGTAAGGTAACTATTTTATCCTCACTTTTTTATGAGAAAACTGGTCTGGAGAGATTAAGTAACTTGCACATGGTCATGTAGCTAGGAGCTAGATCCAGCCTAATGGGAGAAAATCACAACCTGAAAAACTGACCCAGGTACTTTGAGGACTGGGCCTCTTCTTAACAGCAGGTATCTCCTCCTCTGGTCATTCAGCTAATTTATACTGACTCTACTACCTACAATTTCATATGGAGACATTAATTGGGCTTAAGCCAATTGCTAAAAGGTAGCATTAAAGGTTATATTTTAATCTAAATATACAAATTTCAGAGTCTCCAGATACTATTTTTTACTGTAATATTAACTAGGGGCAATATTTGGAACACAGACAATAATGTCAAAAATGGTAGAGAGCATTAAAAACAAAAAAACAAAGACAGTGAAAAAAATCCCAAGCAAACTCCTGAGGATAATTAGGCCAAACACTCTTTCAAAGGCAGGTTCCAAGTTCACGGGGCTCATTTTACTTGCCTCCAAAGGCCGTTGATTTTTTCCACCGAATAAATATGGCAATGGCCAGCAGGACAACCACCGGAATAACCAGAAGGGTTGTAATGAGAACAACAGGTACTCCCGAGCCTGGCTCTTTGATCAGTTTCTGTTTCTCTTGCATCTTCTGTAATTCTGAGGAGGTGGGTTTGTTCTCCATTTTGGTTTCAACAACTGCCTCGGCTTCTTCAGGGAAAGAAGAGTTCACAATATTCAACTGACTCAAAGATTTCAAACCCCCCTTACCCACCCCTACCCATTCAAATCAATAACTGTTCACAAAGAACTTGTTGACTCCAGTGTACATGGGGTTCATGTTTTAATACCTGAATCTACCAAGCTGGCAGCAGGCATTGTGATTAGTTATTTCCACTGAATCGTTTTTCACCTTCAAATTAGTTTTCTTTTATTCTACCTTTAATACCCTCTTTAGCTATAATTCCACAGAATATATATCCTTTTGTAGTTTTCCAAAGGTAAAATTACCAAGGCAGTACTGTGTAAGGGAAAGAATTGGTGTGCATACTGAAATCAAACAAACCTGGGTACAAATCCCAATTCTCCTATATACTAGCCGTATAACTTTGGGCAAGTTACTTAAATTATCTGGGCCATAGTAACTTCATCTATAAAATTTTAATAATAGGACCTCCTTCATAAAACTGTTGGGTGTAAATGTCTGTTATAAAAATGCATATAATAAGTGTTTGCTTCCTTGTATCTTTAGTTTAAAAATATTTTTCATGTTCAATTAATTTTTGATACTTCAAATGTATGCTGCACACATTAATGCTAGGATTACAAAAGAAAAAAGGAACTATGTCCTTTTCAGGCTCTTTTATATTGTTTTCAGCAAAATGTGAGTACAGACAGATGAACTGTATATCTTTTTGTTACTGAGGAAAATAACTAACAACTATTATAATAACTAAAAGTATTCTGTAACATTGGCAGGTACTGGATAGGTATCAAGCCTAAAGTACTGTTTGAGAAATTGATACAATGAAACTATATATATAATTATTATATATATATATAGTTATTATATATATATATATCTCTATATATATAAGCTGCTGCAGTGATCTTAATAACTAATGACGTGAAAATGAGGTTGAGCTTTGAGACATCCTTGCCCTACTCTAGTGTACAAAGGCTGGTAAGAACTTGCCCATACTAAAAGTTAGAACCACATTTGCAGGAAGACTCACAGGTCATGCATTTCTGAAATTTCAATTTCTTGGTATGCCCTTCTGCCCTACAATATAGAATGCATTGTAAAGCCTCAAGAAGATTTTGACAAAATGGTAGGGATAACACAATCAGGAAAATCTTTGGTTAATGTTTAGTAGGTATAGACTCAGCTTAGTAGCTCGCTGGACACTCCTCTGAATAAATGTTTCTCAAATTATTTAAGACACTGTCAACATAATTTATAATACAAACCGATGGTAGGTTCCAACTTTTGGCTTCAACATTCTGAGCCAGCGTCTTTTACAGTCTCAATGACATCTATTGAGTACTTACACCATCATCAGGCATCGTTTTCCTTTAATCATCACACCAAGCCTATGAGTAGGCACTATTATTATCATCACCATTTTGTAGATGACCTCATAGTCCTTTCCTTCCCTGTACTATGGCTAAAGGGACATTATCCTTTATTTTCTTTTGTCCACTCAAGTGACTCTTGAAATTTGAAAGGGAGGGAAGGAAAGGAGCTGGTTCATAGACCTAGAAATGGTTCAAATATAACTTTTCTATGTCTAGTTTCTGAGGGGAATACAGGTGTGATTTCTATTCTTTCTGACCACTGATTGTTTTGTCTTTTTTTGTTTACTATAGGAAAGATATACAAAATTGCTCTATATTTAAGCTTATTCTATATTTAAATAAGACAGTTGCAATAAATAGATCATGGGAGTAAAAAACATAGGCCAAAGATGTAGGTTGGCATTTAAGAACTTGTTCCTTTTGGAAGAAGGAGTTGTTCCTGTTTTAAGTGGGTATTACCAGAGTAGTTAGTGCCTGTCACTTAGTAAGTTTATATGCACCTAATATACAATGGGTATACTAGGTCATATCTAGTTTCATGGATAAGGCAGAAGCAGAATTGGGCAACATTAAATGGAAGGAACTGTGGATGATACAGGTGAAAGACTAAAAGAATCAGTTTAGCATTCATAGAAAGTAATGAGAAGGAGGCAATGAACGTGCTAAGATATAATACATATACAGCACTTTAGAAATTCTTGATTTTCACATCACTTCTGATATTTTGAGTGTTATCTACTAAAAATACTTAAACATTCCAACTTTTGGAACTGGCTGAAATATATTTAAGATTTAAAAGATGCTCTGTATTTTTAAAAAGGAGGCTAAAAATTTAAAATGTTCCATTCTGAAGAAAATATACAATATTGCTACTCTTCACAAGAGCATTTATATGTAGGGTAAAATGCCTAAAACAATAGTTATAACTTAAGAGTCTAAGAATTCCACTGAAAGCATGAAGAAGAATCCAAATTCTGCCACTTTCACTCTTTATCCTAAATTCTTTTATTAAAAATCCCAATAATTTGGAGCATCCATGATGAATGAAGAGAGAAGAAGCTCTAAGATTAGCCAGAACACTAGGTTTCTGGAAAATAGGAAGCACCTAGAATGACCATTCTTTTGTCATATAAAGTGCCAGGTGTATTCTGGGTAGAATAAACATGTCTTAAAATTGTATAAGAGTGCAAGCCCTTGTAGCATCTCTATAGATATTTGGAAATAAACAAATTTTCTAAAAGTTGATGTATGACAGTTTTTCTTCTTCTTTAAAGCAATGCATTTACAAAGGGAGGCTAGCTGCATTCCTTTGTGAGTGCACATATATATGTATGTGCAAATCTGTCTCCCCCTAACAGAAGAGAAGTCTAGAGACCACTTGGAATTGGAATAACTGGGACAGGAAGGGAAGGGCATTCTTAATACAGCAATTGTATCCCAGTTCATCACAGACAGAACTGAAGGCCTGAAGGCAAATGGCATACTAGGAAGTAACTGGTTAGAGGACATGAAAAGTGCATATAGTACCAATGAGATCATTCTTTTTTTCTTAAATGTAATGTGCTTCCTTACAATGTGTTGATTACCATAAGGCCTAAAAAGCTAACTGCACTAAAGAGGTTTTTTGATTTTTTAAAAGTTTTATTGAAAGTGATTTAAGGCCATTATCATCTTATATTGGGGGGGGGTGCCTAGGGGTGAGGGCTATGCTTTGGTGAGATATTGGTATGCCTGTTTTATCTCTAGTAACTTTATTAGAAAGTTTAAATCCTTTTCATTAGTTTTTTATCATCTCAAATTATCTTATCCTTACAACTTCCTTAGAACACTGGTTCTGAAACCTTTTTAATAGTAATTAGTTATATGACTATTCATAGTAGGGATAAGTGTTATCAAAGGCAACTCAAATTTGGGGATTTAAAATTAACATGTAACTACAAGGCTATTAAGTCTGAAACTGTGTTTTCCCTTCTCTTTTATAAAGGGTTGTTTGAATTAAGCTTCAAGATATTGATAAAAAAATAAGATCTAGAAATCCAGCATGATTTACATTCCCTTTGTAATAAGAATATAATCTAAAAAAAGGTTTAATGAGAGTCACATGGGTTCAAAGAAGAAGAGACAACTTCATTTGAGTTTGGGTAACTATGAAAACTGGACTGTCAAGGCAAGACATTTCAGTAAAATTTACTGTTTGAACTGCTGGGTTTGACCACAAAGTCAGAAGGTTTCTGACCAATTGGACTCAGTGGTGTGCACATGGGAGAGAGGAAATCGCCTATATGACAGCATTATCCATCCTTCATTGACCGGCTAAGGTGAGGTCAGTATGGCTAAGCTGTTCTCAGCTGGCCAACCAGTACCACCTAGAATTTTTTGGTGAGATCTATTTAAACAGAAATGATCTGAGACTATTTTAAAATTCTAGAGGTTTCAGAGTAAACTATAACCATTCCCAACTTGCAGTTCTTGGAAGAATTTATAGTGAATGAACTGGTGGTATCAGTCTCTCCTCAGCAGTATAGCAATAGTGGTTAAGAGTGCAGACTTTGGTACCAAACAGATTTTGGTTTAAAGCTTGATTCTAATATTTACTGTCTAATATTTACAGTAATTCTGATCCTCAATTTCCTCATATGTAAAATGGGGATAATAGCAGTTATTACAAGGTTGGCATAAGGATTAAATGTAATAATTTCTGTATAGCCCATTGTTTCTGCTCTGTAAGTGATAGCTACTATTAACAGTATGATCTTTCCCAACATTTTTATTCCAGGACAAACAGAACTTGCCAACAATTCTATATATAGCAAAGACATAAAACTAGGGGGACAAGAACCTTCCTTAGTATATGAGTGTGATATGAATGTCACTTCATAGTGTCACTTGGGTAGGATCTCTACAAATGCCAAACAATTGCCATTTGTTTTATAATATTATATCACCCCTTGAGCTGGCTGTATTTTCTTATCTGTCTACATAAAATCCTTAAACTCCCCCTTCCTGTTGCTGCTTTTCATTTCTTTTCCAGCTGCTTTGATGAGAAAAGAAAACAAGTAAGCCTAGGGTTGTGTCTGAATGTCTAGGTGAATCATTTGTAAAGCAACTAATAATGGAATCCCCTTGCTACTTAAATATTAGGTAGCATGAGAAACTCATGGCGAGTCCTTAACTGGAAATGACATGTCAAAACCCTGCAGATGTTAGAATGTACAAACATAAACTGATCCTAGGAAAGAGACAAAATAAGTTGACAGGGACTCCATATGAACCCAGTGGTTGCTTACCAATAGCTAAATCCCATTTCCCTAGTCTTGATATTATATACCAGTGATATGCTTATTTGTGTATGTGTATATGTATGTAACTTTCCCCCTCTCTCCTTATAAGGCTATAAGGTCAGGTGCAGTCTCATTTCCCTTAGACCTGCGATAGTGCTTTACACACAAAAGGCCCTCAGTAAATCATGGGAGCTGAATAAGATAGAAGCTAAAGAAACAGCTAATCTTTCCATACTATTATAGCACTGACCCACCAAAGATATCTGTCATTCCTTTATATTAATAGAGCATATTAAGAAAAGGTTTTTCCAATATGCCAAATGGTATTTTTCTACCTGCTTGGGGTTAATGTACTCCCCAAAGTGGCTGACTTCTTTTCTTCTCTGAATATCTCTGGCTCACTAGTTATAGATTTCTTGTATCCTCAATCACTTTCCATCACTTGAAATCAGTAATTTGAACTCATTATGACTGCTCCATTTATCAAAAAAAGAGAAGTGGCAACATACAGGTTTAAAGGCTCAGTACATAGCAGAAGTCATTGATAATTTACCAGATTATATTTTTAGCCTGGTAATTTTTTAAGTTGCAGTCAAGGGCCATAAAAGAATTCAACACAGCTAGACTTTGGTTTTATTAGTAATAAGAGGAATCTTACCTACCTTTGATTTCCTGGACCTCAATGCCAGCCTTTTTAACTGATCGATGTTCCACTTCTGTAACAGCACAGCAAGAAGAGAAAAAAGTCAGAATCTCCAAAAAGAACATTTGAAAATTTAACTTTGATATTAATTTTACTCAGTAGAAAATATTTCCTTAACTCATCAAATGCATTATTATATTAGAAAAGAGTTCAATGCAAACCACTAATTAAGCGGTCCATGAATCCTGGATAAAATCTCCCAGGGAAAGCTAAAATATTTCTAAGGACTTCATATTTAGAATGAGCTTTTTCTTGTAGAGTTCATAATATTGTATTATTTCTGAAAGACCAAGCAGTTCTGCTTTCATGTGGACAATATCTTAGACTGATTACTAGTTCTGCCATGTTGGGTTACCAGTCTTCTAGTTGATGTTAATGGATTTGACCAGTTAACTACAAGGATGCAAATAAATAAGACACCGATTTAATCCTCAGTGGCAGTCTTACTGTTCCGGATGTACTATTTTCCAGATTTATTGCACTCTGCTCTATGCAGAGGGCTTCTCTATTTTGAAGTTGAATGCCATATTGCTGTGCTTTTCCACCAGGAGATGTACCAAAGTCACTTGGGAGAACTTTCTAAAATACACATAATATTCCTCTTCTTTCTGTATATCTTGAGTGGGGACTGGCCATGTGTATTGTAACAGTCCCTGCTGCAGGTAAATCAGACATGCATCTTCTGAGTTTCAAACCACTAGGGTGGTATAAAGGTGTCCCCAAACCCCGGGCTGTGGCCTGTTAGGAACTGGAACGCATAGCAGGAGGTGAGTAGCAGGTGAGTATAACCACCTGTGCTCTGCCTCCTGTCAGATCAGTGGTGGCATTAGATTCTCATAGGAACCTGAACCCTTTGGTGAACTGTGCATGCAAGGGATCTAGGTTGCATGATCCTTGTGGAATAGTTTTATCCTGAAACCATTCCCTCTGCCCATGGTCTGTGGAAAAACTGTCTTCCATGAAACTGGTCCCTTCATGCCAAAAAGGCTGAGGATCATGGCTGGGCCTCAGATTGAAATCTTAATGAGTTCAGGAATCACATTCCTATCCATAAAATTAAGATATTGGCTAGATTTTCTTCTGAATTGTTCTCCATCTTTAAAAGTATTTGTGCATTTGTTTTTGTTCTGAAAATCCTCAGTTTAGTCATGCAGTTAGGGGTTCTCCATCTATCTTTGCCTTCTTGTCTGACCACGCCTTCTGGATCCTCTTTGACAATTCAGGTGGTGAAACAGCCACATTTGCAAGGGAAATGTGAAGCTACTGCTGGAGTGGCATAGTCCATGGGCATCTCTGCTCACTCCATCCTAACTTGGTTCTTCTTACACAACTGCAAACATTACTCAAAGGATAGTTCTGACTACAAAAGTTACCAAATTAATTGATATCCAAACCCTGTATTACCACCTCTGATTATGTGTTTGGACTCCTGGATTTACTTTCCATTGCTGTAATTTGTTTTCCTGTCTTTTTATAATTTATATTTTTACTTTTATAATTAACATTTTTCTTCATAGTTTACATATCTTGTTTTTGTCCTTTATCTAAAACTACCTGTTGCAGCTCCTGATACCTCAAATTTATCATCCCCAATTATTTTCCTTACTCTCACCTTCTCCTATTTGGGCCCTGCCATGTTTTAAAAGTATTTCTGGACATTGAAGTTTGTGTCCTATCAAGCATTTGGTACACTTCAATTTAAAAAATTTATTTGTTTTAGCATGATATTGGGGGTAAAAAGTTAGTCTACTTTTTAGGGATTAAAAATGACGTCCAAATTGCAATTAGAAAACTCTAAAACTAGTTAGTGGGATCCTGATGCAGCAAATCTATACTTAGACAAAACATTTTGAGTTACATGAAAATATAGCAATTCAGTTATTTGGGAAAGCTGAAGTCCAAGCAGAAAATTTAAAGTGCTTCCTCTTTGGGATAATATGTCTCATACAGATGCTGGTATCTCTAGATGCTCAGCAGCTACTGAGAGCTAAAGGGCCATATGGGAATTATGCCTTATGGAAAGAAGTCAACCTCTCTGCTTTGCCAAAGCCCCCTCCCTCCTTCTGGAACTAAGCTGGAATTAACGTTGACTTTTAATGTAACAGACAGTACTTCAGGCATCAAGAATTTCCTGTGGAAACAAGGGGATAAGTGCCAGCAAAAAAAAAAAAAATCATGTTTCTTTCCACTTAATGGACACCAAATAGGTCTTTTAACAACTGCTTTATACCTTGATTCCTACTCTCATCAGTAAAAAGGAAATGCAAATGTTTTTGTTTCATATGCTTTTAAGCAATCAAACTGAGGGAAAATGTGAACAATAATACTATGAAAACCATACTCTCAGTCAAAGTGAACTTCCACACAGTGTTGGTATGAGCATCTCCAATGTACACGGTCCCATCTTCAGATGCAGCAATATCATGAGGCATATCAAAGTGCTGCCAAAAGAAGAAGCCACACATTAAAGTGGTGAGCCTTTACTTGAATCCTTCATGAAAAGGCAGAAAAACAAAGCAAAGTCAACAACAAAACATACTGCTCAAACCAAAGCAAAATATTTCCTATTGAAGCAACTCAAGGCTGAAGGGAGTCATTCATTCATTCATGCCTTGGGTACTGACTCTTCCAGACATAATTCTAAACATTGAGAAATGCTAAGGAACCCCCACCACTGACTTTCAAGTCTTTTAAGTGTTAAAATTTACAGGTAGATTATTTTTTACAATACTGTTTACTTGGTGTTACATTATGTCTAGTTATTTATATTGATTTTTGCCTTCAAGTTTCTTCTACCTTTTAATAACTATCAAATTTACTTTTTAAAATTTGTACAAGTAAAGTCTAGGTATTAATTTTTATTATTCCCATCAAGCTATCATGTGCTACCTTAAAAACTATTTGTATATTATCGATAAGAAAAATCATTTCAGAGATTTGGGACATTTAATTTTTTGAAATATATACTAAGAGCAATGTGGGGTTTTATACTCTTGAAGTCTTATGTTTGTGATGTTTTCAGTCAGCAAAGGAAACAAATTGAGTGTTACCTCCAAGTATTTCCTGGGCTTTTGTCCCTACTTCAGATGTTCTGCATTTTAATATATCTTTCTCTACTTCAAATCATTGTCATCTCCATTATGAAGACACAAGAGACAGGGGAGATCCTTTTGTGACTTTCTTTTAGGGGTCACCAAACTAGTTCTTGGAAGAGAAGGCTTAAAATGTTGTGCTGCTGACATTTCCATCTGTCTCTGGAAGCCTCCAAAGGTGCCCTGGATCTGGCAGTTGGCAGGATATAGATAACATCTGTCACCTTTGAGGCCAGAAGTCCTGCCTGGATACACAGTTATCAAAAATATAACTACTGAGTATCCAGACTGTGGGCTTATCAGCCAACATCTGCCTACCTGATGTGCTGAGTTCAAAGGGAACTAATGAGACAAACTACTGTTCCTAGCTCAGTTTAGGTGGAACAGAAGAATACATGCTCTGGAGATACTATTGTACTTTAGAAATCATCAAGTTTATCACACTGAAAAGAAAAATGAGATAGCTGTGCCAAGGAGTCGCATTTTTTTCATACTTTCAAATAAGCTGTGACAAATGTGTAGAGAAAAACAGAGAGTCAGAAATCAAAATGCTGCCTTGCTGAAATCCTGCAGGCTTGTCATTAAATGTTCATCTTTTTGGGGAGGTTCAGTTAATGGATGGCAAAAGACTACCAAATGATAGGCCACTCCTGTTCTATACTGTAATATATTCTTAGAAGTTTCTTTGTAAAACATATGGTGGTAGAATACTTCATATTTTCTGATAGGAAAAATATAATGATGGGGAAATAAAGGTGAGGAAGGAATGTGTAAACTATTCGCTGGCTAAGAACTTTGCTTTACATAAATCACAATATGTCATAAATTCAAGGCAACAACAATAATAAACCTTTATTAGTGGCTCTCAAGTGAGAGAGCCACTAATCTGTATTTCTAGCAGAACCTTGGTCCCACTGATCCACAGAGCCAAAGGTTCTGCTAGAAATACAGTACTTTGGGGCCACTATAGGAACTCAGGGAGGGGCTTAGTAGATGCAATCAGAAGAACTCAGTTGTAATCTTTTCAATGAACTGTTCTACTGCTTTGTGTCATTTGAAACAAAATTATGTTGTTAAATTTTAAGACCAAGCTTTAGTATTTTTAGAGCTACACAGATTTAAAGATCTTCTAATCTAGCCTTTGCAGACTCTTCTTTTAAAGTACCCCCAGCAAAATAAAATTGACAGGAGAAAAGCATGACAGTATCTTCACCAGGCATCTGGTGACAAAGCTTGGAGCAAACTGCCTTCAAAATCTTGTATTTTATTTTAAAAACTCATAAGGAAAGTTGTGTTCTATTCCATAGCATAACAATGTTTACTTTAACATAGTAAGTTTAAATCTACTTAATATTAAGTAAAACAGTTCTTCTAAGTTGCACAATGTTCATGTTGTGGCTTAATATAGCCCTTTGCATACCAAAGTGTACTTCAGGAACGAAAAAGTTAAGCACATTTCAAAGTCAGAAAGACCTAGGTTTGAGATCCACGTATGCTACTCCATGTAGTCTGAACAAGTAATTTAACTTAGGTGAACTTTTCAGCTCAAGTACTGTCATTTTAATCATCACTGTGAAGGTTGGAAAAACAACATAAATCTGGGCTCACTTTTTTTTTTCTTTTGATATGGAAGGCTGGGGATCATTCTCTTCCTTTTCCATATGAGCTGCTACACAGAAGATGACAAAAAATGCCTGTCTGAACAGTGTGTATAAAAGCAGATATTGAGGGACCACAAGCCTTTCCTTTGATTACAGGGGGAATGACTTGGGGATTGACAATGTGTATTTTTCTCTCACAGCTTTTTGATAACATCTGATAGACCCATTTTCTCTATTGTCCTACTGTCTAAGCTTCCCTGCACAGACATAAAAACAGAGTCCCTACATTCAGATGGAAACATCTCTAAAGAATGTAATAAACATCTCTAAAGAATGTAATAGAGAACTGAAACGTAAGAGGAGATAAGGAGTGGATATGCACAAACAGAAGCACAACCTCCTTATGTAAAACTTGACCTTTGACGTGAAGAGGGATCTCTTTTTACACAGGATTCAATAGACCATATTATTTCCTTCACCCAAAATTAATCTTTGTGATAATAATCTAATTAAATGAAAATTCTGAGAGATTTATAAACTGATTTCAGTTTACTGTGTCAACACAGAATATATTTCTATGTTTTGGTGTAATATCAAGTCTTATTTACTGAAAGGAAAAGCAAACTTCATCTTGGAGTGAGACTGTCTTTTCAAGTTTGCTGAATTGACCCACATATTGTGACTCATTCTTTGCCTAACATCTGATGAAGGCACAATGCTTTGGAAATTTTAATTGAGAACTCTTCAGATTTTTATGAGGTTAAGGCTCATTTAGCCTCTTGCTTAGCACTTAGTTTTGATTTCTAGATGCATATTTAAATTAAAAGTTAATATCCTGGTTGACACAGTACATTATCATTAAAAGAATGAGCGAGCAAGGCAAACACTCCACTAATACAAAGCAAAGAACTGAGAGAAAGTTAAGCATCTCACTTCCTTTACCAACAGACAGGAGGAAGTTAGCTCAAAGGGGCACAGTAATGAAGACTGGATAATCAATAAGGATCTGAAAAACTGGAAATAAAATATTATCAGTGTAATGAATTTCTTTCTGCAGGGCTGCTATGCTTTGAGATTTCATTGCCTGTTGCTTTTCTGGTGAAATATTTCTAGAAAAATTTTATTTGTTTATATAAATAGAAACCTAAAGAAAGGAATTTATACTGGAATCTTTAGTTTAGATTTCTTTTGGTTATATTCAGATCCTGTTACTATGGCTAAAAGCTCCAGTGAAGAAAAGGCTGTGTCTCTTTCACCCTTATACCCTTATTCACCTTTGTACCCTTAGTACCTAGCATAATGCCTGACACAGAGTAAGTATTTAATGCATATCTCTGGAATAAAATTTGATAAACACCAGACTAGCTGTCAGTATTCTAACAGACAAATTTCTATGAATAAAACATTGAAGCATTTTACTTTCACCACTGTTACTCAACATAGTACTGGAAGTCTTAGCTAGAGCAATCAGACAAGAAAAAGAAATAAAGGACATCAAATTGGAAAGGAAGGAGTCAAATTATCCTTGTTTGCAGATGATATGATATGATATTTGGAAAACCCTAAAGACTCCACCAAAAAAACTATTAGAAGTGATAAATTCAGTAAAGTTGCAGGATACAAAATTAACATAAAAAATCAGCAGCATTTTTATATGCCAATGTGAACAATCTGAAAAAGAAATAGAAAATGTAATCCTATTTACAATGGCCAAAAATAAAATTAAATACCTAGGAACTAACCAAAGAAGTGAAAGATCTCTACAATGAAAACCATAAAATGCTGATGAAAAAAACTGAAGAGGACACACACAAGAAGGGAAGATATTCCATGTTCATGGATTGGAAGAATCAATATTGTTAAAATGTCCATATACCCAAAGCAATCTGCAGATTCAATGCAATCACTATCCAAATATCAATATTCTTCACAGTAATGAAAAAATTCTAAAATTTATATGAAATCACAAAAGACCCAGAATAGCCAAAGCTAACCTGAGCAAAAAGAACAAAACTGGAGGAGTCATATTACCTGACTTCAAATTATACTACAGAGCTATGTAACCAAAGCAGCATGGTCCTGCCACAAAAACTGACACACAGACCAATGGAATCACATAGAGAACCCAGAAAAAAAATCCACCCACCTACAGTGAACTCATTTTTGACAAAGTTTCCAAGAACATACATTGGGGAAAGAACAGTCTCTTCAATAAATGGTGCTGAGAAAACTGGATATCCACATGCAGAAGAATGATACTTGATCCCTGTCTCTCACTTTATACAAAAATCAAGTCAAAATTAAAGAGTTAAATCTAAGACCTCAAACTGTGTGTAATTACCACAAGAAAACATTGGGGAAACACTCCAGGACATTTGTCTGGGCAAATTTTTTTTTGAGTAATACCCTACAAGCACAGGCAACCAACGCAAAAATAGACAAATGAGATTACATCAAGTTAAAAAGTGTCTGCACAGCAAAGGAAACAATCAACCATGTGAAGAGACAACCCACAGAATGAGAAAAAAAATTTGCAAACTACCCATCTAACAAGGGATTAATAACCACAATATATAAGGAGCTCAAACAACTCTATAGTAAAAAATCTAATAATCCAATTTAAAAAATGGGCAAAATATTTGAATAGACATTTTTCAAAAGAAGACATACAAATGGCAAACAGACATATGGAAAAGCGCTCAACATCACTGATCATCAGAGAAATGCAAATCGAAACTATAATGAGGTATCATCTAACTCCAGTTAAAATGACTTTCATCTAAAAGTCAGGCAATAACAAATGCTGATGAGGATGTGGAGAAAAGGGAACCATTGTATACTGTTGGTGGGAATGTAAATTAGTAAAACTATATCGAACAGTTTGGAGGTTCCTCAAAAAACTAAAAGTAGAGCTATCATATAAGCCAGCAATCCCATTGCTGGTTATATGCCCAAAGAAAGGAAATCAGTATATCAAAGAGCTATCTGCATTCCCACATTTGTTGCAGCGCTGTTCACAATAGCCAAGATTTGGAAGCAACCTAAGTGTCTGTCAACAGATAAATGGACAAAGAAAATGTGGTACATATACACAATGGAGTATTATTCAGCCACAAAAAGAATAAGACTCTGTCATTTGCAATAACATGGATGGAACTGGAGATCATTATAAATGAAATAAGCCAGAATAAGCCAGGCACAGAAAGACAAACATCACATGTTCTCAATTATTTGTGGGATCTAAAAAAACAATCGAACTCATAGATATATAGAACAGAAGGATGGTTACCAGAGCCCAGAAGGGTGCTGGGCAGTGTGTGAGTGTGTGAGAGAGAGTGTGTGTGTGTGTGTGGCGGGGGGTTAGGTGGGGATGGTTAATCAGAATGATTTTTTAAAATCAGAATGAATAAGACCTAGTATTTGATAGCACAACAGTAGGACTATATTCAATAATAATTTAATTGTACCTTTTAAAATAACTGAAAGAGTATAATTGGATTGTTGTAACACAAAGGATAAATGCTTGAGGGGATGGATACCCAATTTTCTATGATGTGATTATTACACATTGCATACCTGTGCTAAAATATCTCATGTACCCCATAAATATAAACATGTACTGTGTAATCACAAAAATTAAACATTAAAATTTAATTAAAAATAAAATATAATATTGAAGCATTTTAAAGTTTTTTAAATTAGCAAATCTCGTATCTTAGAAATAATATAACATTATAAGTGTCAGGATATAAACTTGGTTCAGTAGCTGATGATAGTTGCATTTTGATCCAATTAAAACCAATGAATCTTTACATGTTTTGAAGAATAACACTTATTTGCAGCATTTTAGCAGATTGAATTTTCTAAATTTGATATACTCCAAGCACATTCATACAGTGTAGAGAACATTCTGATCACTCTGGCAATCATACTGCAGAGAAAGTACACTGAGAAGACAGAAGGGCCATGGGCACACTGAACACAGTTGCTGTGTTTATAAAAAGCATGTTAGAATAAACAGTGGGAAAACACTTTTGAAGCCAAAAGTAGCTTTTAGTTTCTTAACTAAACCAAATCTTTAGAACTTGAATAAATTCCAGGAAGTGCTATTTTCAAGTCTTGTTGCTTAGTACCGTCATAGCAATAAAGAAAGCAAACAAGATTTCTGTTGGGTCTAAGAGAACTATAAGAGTACGCTTAACATGTGATGTTTTCTCTACTTGGATGAAACCAGAAAGAGACTGATTTATTTTTTGTATTCTAACTATAGTGAATTTAAAAACCTGCCATCATATGCAGGTGCAGTTTCTACTAAGAACCTTAGAACTGCACATAGGCTAATTTGCATCTGAAGAAACTGATCTAGGAATAGACAAGGACATTTATTCTAAATAAAATATAAAATAAAAAATAAAATAGAACACCCCCATCAACTTTGCTACGAAAGTTACCACATCTTCTCAAAAGTTTTTCTAAAACTATTCAAGTGCAGATTGAATGCCAAGATTTATATTTTAGCTTTCTTCTCAAGAAAATTGAAACCTAGACAATATATGTAAATACCTTGCGCGCTGGCTTGAAGATGTCTATAATTTTCCCACTGGAAAAGTTCATCACAAATCCTTGTACAGGTTCTTGGTCCCCAAAATGAGGCTTCCCATTCACTGCGAAGAGCAAGCCTGCAACAGCAAATCCAGTCAACCTTTCTTTAAAATATGGACTTCTAATATATCCATATATAAAGAATGGACTTCTAATATATCCACATGTAGTAGGCAAACAATAAATTTAGGGTCAAGCTGGTCCCTACAATTGGCAACAAAAGTAGAATATAAAATAGTGTCTCCTCCTGAGTAACCAGATCAGTGGCAAACAGGTTAGTGGACTAACCTCCTTGTAATAGGAAAATCGGGAACTGAAATGTGTGTTCCACTTGGAAAGTCAGTAGGAATCAGGAATACATAGATATTGATATATAGATATAATATGCATATATAGCTATTACAGGCATCCTAAATAGGAATTGGGGAAAGTCAGGTTATTTAGGCCAATAATTTTGGAGTCTCAGATCTTTTAAAAAATAAGTAATATTTGCCATAGCTACATGGAAAATCGAAGAGAAAAACAAAGAAAATAACTGAAGTTATAGTCTATACAGAACAATCTGATTTTAAACAACTGGAATTTGAAAACATGAGATGTACATTTCAGATTATCAAATACATATTTTTCCTTAATTAAAAAGGCCATATTTTTAATTTTCACACCATGAATATACTTTGTAGTTAAATTATATTTCCTAACACAATACTATTTATTCAGAACAATGAAAATGGTGATGTTTACATTAAATAAATAGTTCAGATGATTGAACCACTACATTTTCAAAGAATTAAAACATAATAAAGTATACACAATGCTAAGCCACCTTTTAAGATATTTTCATTATTCTTGAAGGATTATAGTTTTTTCTAGGATGTACTATAAAAAAACTATAAACATCAATTACTATTGTGCAAAATTATAAAGAAAATTATCTTTTGCTTAGATTCTGTTCTTAACCAGATTCCTTCTCAACTGATAATTTTCTTATATTTAATTTATTTTTGTTTATTATGAACTTGATCACCCTCTTTATTAAGTAAATGGTCCTGACAAATTTTTCTTTAAATGTGTGGTAAACCAACCTAAGGAATCATAGTTGTGAGAACCTCTTATTACTTTTTCTTTATTCCTTGAGGAAGCCAAATTTGCTCTCTATCCAATCACCTGAGTCCCTTGATTTTATGTCCTAAATAAGTTGGGGGGCTGCTTGGTCCAGACAGTAGCCACATGTAACTTAAAAGAAACATAAATGTTGCAGTAATACCTATAAATAGTCAATGCGACTTTGATACAGGTATAAATATTTTTGTTAAAATATATTGTGCCCTTTAATTGTGAATTTTTCAAAAATTCCTCCTGTTATTGATCTCATTTCACTCCATTGTGAAAAGAGTATATTTTCAATGTTTTCACCATGAAAACATGCTGAGTATGTGAGGTGATGGGTTTGCTAATTAGCCTTACTTAGTCATTCCACATTGTAAACATACATCAAAATATCACATTGTACTCTGCAAATATATACAATTATGTCAATTACAATTTTAAAAATACTGTAATAATTGTATGTAAATTTCAGAAATTAAATATATTTTCAGTAGTTCATTATTTAAAGAAAATATGGTAAGTTGTTTTGTAATATGTTATATGTATTTTATTTTATTAGTCTGACTTATTTTTCAGATTTTCTTAAAGTCAAGAAAATCTGTTATGAAAATGAGAAAAAAGTTCAAGATTTTATTGATTATTTATTGTCGTATTTAGGCATAAGCCACACTTATTTTTACATATTTTATCTTTTAAAAAAATTGGTCACTATTGTTTTTAAAAATGTGAAACGAGTACTTTGAATACTGATTTTATCACACATATACCATCTGTTGATGTGTGAAGACAAATGTTAATTATTTAGTACTGGAGCAGATGATCATAATTAAGAGAACATGAAAATCAATGTTTGGGAACATTTTTAACCCCTTACAAACAGGTGTTAAATCCTTTGAGTTCTTCATTGTTTCTGTACAATGAATAGTGGTACTTTAATCAAAACTGAGTTAGAACACACTAACAGTTTTAAGATACTTTTAAGATGTGAAATATAATGTATCTTCAACCTCCAACAAGAAAGGAAATTTGTAAAAAGAGCACATTAAGATAAAACGATTTTTAAGGATAGAGTACAGTAGGATAGAAGACAACAAACATATTAAGATGAAATACCTGGTATATATGAAATTGCAAATACATTCCTTCCAAATGATGAATGCTTAATCTCTCTCACAAATTCTTTGGTGTCAGTTTTAAAACACTGGATCCGACCATTTTCCCGGTCTGCCACACATAATTGGCCCAAATGAGGTACAAGGGCCAAGCTGTGAGGAACGGTGAACTGGCCTGGCAGAGGACTGCTCCCTGAAGACTCTGCAGAACAAAGAAAAGCCTTAGATACACAACTTAAAAAATCACCCAAAGTTTGATTCTCTAGTATGTTTCTAAATTCATGATAGTAAACCATTAAATGCCTGGAGCCAGGGGAAAAATAAGGTAAAGCAGTTTATAAGTTTATTTTATAATGTCTTTTACCCACAAATGCATTACAGATTTTCTCCCTATTTGGACAGTTTTTTGGTGGATGCATTATTTTCCTTGTAAGACACGTGTGTGTGTGTGTGTGTGTGTGTGTGTGTGTGTGTGTGTCAAGCTAACTGGATGCACACAATGACCCAGGTTACAATGACCCTGTAGGGGACAATTACAGCTTAAAGAATGTGAGTGGTGGCCAGTATTGAGTTCCGAGTGATGCTGGCTAAGAATTACAATTGGAAATTAAGAGTCTTATTGGGTACCTTCTCCCCACTGTGTGATGAACTCTCCACTTGGTGAAAACTGCACAATCCTGCTGTTGCAGTAACCATCTGATACATAAATGGCTCCAGTGCCTGGATCCACAGCCACATCAGTGGGTTGACAGAAGTGATTCTGGTCACTGCCTGGTTGCATGCTCCTTCCCAAGATTAATATAGGGCCTTCTTTATTGTTTGGATCCAGTTTGAACACCTTTTTAAAAAGGAACAAAAGCCTTACCTACTTTTCATGGTTATTAGTGATTTACGCCCACATGACTAAGACCACTTTCACAAGCAATTGGAGTAGAAGCTCCCAGGGACTTATTTAAAAGAAGATATTAATACATTTTACAACTGAATGGGATCCTAGAAATCATCTGGTCTGGTTCCTTCATTTGATAATAAAGCCTATGAAGATTAAGTGATTTGCTCAAGATCACCCGGATAATTAGTGGTGAATGGAGACCAGTAATGGATACCCAGTTCCGTCCACCCTGATGTTTCCTTTTTGTCTTTCCTTAGCTAATACTACAATGCACTCCAGATAATTCATGAGCAATAAATGTTTACTGAGATGATGTTTTCCAAGTTATTAGCCAACTATTCATAAAAAGCATATTACGCTTGATATAACTTCTTTAAAAAATAACACAAATTTGACTTTTTATATATAAATATACATTTACTAGAGGCCTAGCCTCAATTTATAGAAGATTAAGGCAGTTTAAGAAAAAAACAAAAACATAAGTGAAAAAATAGAAATAAGACTTATGGCCAGGCACGATGGCCACATCTGTAATTACAGCACTTTGCAAGGCTGAGGTGGGTGGATTGCATGAGTCCAGGAATTCAAGACCAGCCTGGGCAACATGGCAAAATCCCATCTCTACAAAAAATTTTAAAGAATTAGCCGAGTATGCTGGTGTGTGACTGTGGTCCCAGCTACTTGGGAGGCTAAGGTGGGAGCATCACCTCAGCCTGGGAGGTGGAGGCTGTAGTGAGCCGAAATCGTGCCACTGCACTCCAGCCTAAGGGACAGAGTGAGACCCTGTCTCAAACAACAACAACAACAACAGTTAGGAACAGAGGGAATAAAGACAAATACAGACACTTAAGAAAATGGTTGGGAGGGCCCATGTAGTTATTTGAGTGAAGCTTCACATCTGGCCCAAGGGACAAGTGTGACTTCATCATTTACATACTAGCTTTTCCTAGCATTGAGTTCTAAAAGAAATATTTCAGATGTGGATTGTTATGGACTGAATGTTTGCGTCTCAAATCCAAATTCACATGTTGAAATCCTAACCCCCAATATGATGGTAATACAAAGCGGGACCTTTGGGAGGTAATCAGGACAAAAATGTAGAGTTCTCATGAATGGGATTAATGCCATAAGAAGAGATAACAGAGATTACTGTCACTCTCTCTCTCTGACCATGCAAGGATACTATGAGAAATTAGCAACCTATAACCCAGAAGAGGGCCCTCGCTAGAACTCAACCGTGCTGGCACCCTGTTCTTGAACTTCCAGATTCCAGACCTGTGAGAAACAAATTTCTGTTGTTTATAAGTCACCCAGTCTATAGTACTTTGTTATAACATGCTGAACTAAGACATGGCTGCTCTATTTTCTTGCTATAACTTACTGGGTCACAGAAGAAACAAACAAACAAACAAACAAACAAAAAACCCCATAGAACTCCAGAGCATTTCAAAAGCATAATTCTGTTAGCTTCTGATTTGAATATTACCAAAAGGACGACTACCTGATGGAGAGCCACGTCTGTGACCCAATAATTCCCATCTTTATCTATACTCAAGCCATGTGGCAAGTAAAACCTGCAAAATAAAAATATTTGTGTTAATTACATATTTACTCTCAAGGCATATGTGACAGAAATTTTTCTAATTACTCTGTAAAGATAATACAAAGTTATAAATTGATAAATGTATACTTGCATTATTATAGAAAAGACCAAAATGAATTGTTAAAAAAACTGTTATAAGATTTCCTTGTGACAAACCTTAAGTAGTATTTAATAGTATTAAAATTTATAAATTAAGCCTACATATAAATTACAAATGTTTATGAAAAAGCATGGTATATTAGAGAAAACAATATCAGTTTAAAAACAGGTTCTCAGGTCATAAATATGAACATCTTACAAATATGTATAAAACTGTCTTAAGAAACATAAATGGATTGATATAGTTTGAGGTTAAAAGATGTTGCAAGGAAATATAATGTGTTAATATAAACTATTAGATAATAACTCAAAGGCTTTAAAGAGTGCCTATTAAAGACAGTAAAACCCACAGCACAGAACTTTCAGCCAACACGGGCTGTGAATATCTAAGCAAAGTGAAATAGTGAGCCAGATAAACATTAGAGAAGGTTAATCTGGCAAATCAATCTTAATGATCTGGGTAAGGAACTTGGACTGAGCTAACAGACACACGGACAATACATTGAGGTGGTTTGTCCAATGATATCTGACAATCCACTAGCTCTGTTAGCTTCTAATCTTAGTGTAGTGTTGTTTTTTTTTTCATGAGCCATAACTGTAACACTTTGATTTTGACTAATTAGCTGAACTAGATCCCTGTTTTGACAACTGAATGTGAGGATTATGATTTGCTTTCAAACTGATACTCCACCGATGGCTAAGTTGATTTAGCAGTAGTTGTTCTGCCTTCCCTTTAATTCCTTTCTGGAATGAGGGTGTTTCTGGTTAATGAATAGAGCACCAATGAAACAGGTTCAAACATTTCACCCCGACACACCATCTTGAGAATGCTATTAAAAAATTCTAAGCAGCATTGTTATTATCTCCACAAGCAGCTGCACTCAAAACAGTGGCTACCCACCTTGAGAAGAAGCTGGCTTTCCCTGTGCTTAAGCAGATGGAGAAGGGTATAGTTACTGAAGCTGTCAGGTTACAATAGTTCAGGAGATCTATAAGCAAGTGCCTCCCTCACTTCTTTCAATAACCATAAATATTAGCCAACCTGTTTTTTTTTTTTTTTTTTTTTTTTTGGGCTGCTAAGTGCCTCGAAATAAGACTAAATAATGAGCTGTTTTCAAATCCAAATTACATATGCATGATAAGGAATGCTAAAAATGACATTTGTTTAGTATTCACTTTGAGATGGAAAAAGAGAAGCTCTTTTTCTTAATGATGATTACTTGATGAGTTTGGTTGTCCTGAAGAATTTTTCTGCTGAAGAATTTTTTTGTATCATTAGATATGGCTGAGCAGCAACTCACTTAATCAACTATGCAAGATATATATTACATATGTAATATGTAACAAGTTTGACTACATATTAAAATCACCTGGGAACTTAAGATTATTAGCCCCACTCTATACAAAATCTAAATCTAATTTTTTAAATGAAAAATTGACAAATTTTCAAATTTTCATTGTATACATTTATGGGGTACAATGTGATGTTATGACATGTATACAATGTGCAGTGATTAAATCAAGCTAATGAACATATCCATCACCTCAAATACTTAACATTTTTTGATGTGAGAACATTCCAAATATACTCATTTAGCAGTTATGAAATAGGCAAGGACCTGAATAGACAGTTCTCAGAAGAAAACATACAAATGGCAAACAGGCAAGTGAATCTAAATTTTTTGGAGCTTCCCAGATTATTCTAATATTCAGTCAAGATTTAGAAACATCTATTTAGAAAATGAAAGATGGGATGGCCCAGTTAGTTTTCTGCTTTCTTAAGTGCAACTATACAACACACTCAAATTTCAAGACTCTATGATGCATGTTATACTCAATATATGTAGTACAAGTCTTAACAACATAAGTCATTTAACTTACAGATTTTTTCCACTGGACTGGAGTACCGCAGCATTATTTGGATCTATGACAAGAATAGTGTCTTCTTCAATTGGTCCTAGTCCAATTTGCTGGTAAACAAACTTTCTGTCAAACGAGCTAAACAAAATGCAGCAAATAGGAAATGAAACAATCATAAACTCCTATGAAATTGAGAAATGCAGACCATTCACTTGAGATTCTAAATACAAAATCAAAAGAGGTCAAATGTATTTGATTTCACTCTTTGTCCACCACATTTCAGTCATTTGGATTATAATATACACCATTAACCTGTAGAACCATGCTACTCAGGGTGGTCAGTGGAACTGAAGCATTGGCATTGCTGGGAAACGCAGTTTCAGAACTACCGGACCTGAATCTGCATTTTCACAAGACCCCTGGGTGGTTCCTATGCCCACTGGGGTTTGAGAAACATTGATCAAGAACTCTTAATGTACCTGAAAAATTTCAAAAGCTCTTCAAAAGAGTATGCAGTCATTCAATAGACATTTTCTTTCAAATTGAAAAAGAAAATATGACTTACTTTAACTTTGTCATTAATGATAATAGCTGGAAGAGCAGTGATCAAAATGTTTGTTATACTTTAGGTGCAACATGTGAATATATATTATAGAGATATAAAAGAGAATGTTCAAAGTATTTAAAAGTTATAAAACCAAATCTATCCTCGAGACAAAAATATGCTTAAAGGCATAAAACTTACCAAATAACAGCTATTCTACAACTATAAAAGGAACAACTATGTAATAATTAATTTAAAAACTTATGACAATTTCTGCTTTTAATCTCAGTACCTTTTAGGTTATTATAAAAAATTATGGACATATATTCATATATATACTTTCAAAATTATATTTCTATTTAAATTGTTAGTAATATAATTCCTTAAATTCACAATTATCACAGACACGGTACTTATTTCCTTTTCTGTTTGGGAAATTATATGTCAACAGGGATGAATGACAAAGATAAGCTCTTCTAATCTAAGCTTCTGTAATAGAGAAGTAAATGTATGACACACCAAAAAACCAAGTTATCTTCTCAAAAAAGGATTGGATCAGTACATAGTTGAGGGATGTGTCTCTGTGTGTGTGTGTGTTTATAAATACACATATCAAGTCAATAAATGACTTATGAATATTATTGTAAAACAGAGTTTCCTTTTAGCATCAGGCAAGGTTGTGAAAAAAGTATTAATATTTTGTAGTTCAACTGTTTAAGCAAAAGAATCTGAATAACATTAAATATATTTGCTATTATATATTTTCAATTTGGGAAGGTAACAGACCGCTTGGATCTGTCATGAATCCATTGATCAGTTGGCTGCCATTTTTATGGAACTTATGTGGAGTCCCAGTACTCTACATAAATAGGAGAATGAAAAAATTCTTAAATTATATTCTTTGGCCATTAAAAAAATACATCACACAATTATCTGAGCTACTTGACTGTTACAGTCTTTTGAGTATAGTTTTCCTGTAAGATAACAATAAGTCCCTGAAGTAGTTCTTATTAATGATGCATTCAATTGAACACAAAATATTGATTCAGCTTTGTCAATCTAAACCTTAAGTAATATTCTTTATATATGCTATTATATGCAGTTAAGAACCACACAGTGGTATCTAGGAAAAAAAAAAACAACAAATAAATTTATGAAATGTAAGTAGCATCATTAACAAAAAAGATTTCATAAGATATTTATGGGGTCATTATCAAACTGAAATGTGAAATTTTATTAGATAGGAACCAATGTAAGAGTATTCATAGTATTATTAAATCATGGGAAAATGGTAAAGGGCAAATATGAAGTCACTCTTGCTAGTATGAAACACCAAATAATTTATCCTATATCTGAAACTCTATTTTCAATATGAATTTATTTACTAAAAGCATCATAACTATTCCTCTGAAAAACATAGGTACTGGATTCAACCATTAATAATCTTTTATTTTTCCAACTTGACTATAATAATGGCTAACAAGTTCAGCACATCTGAGACTCAGTATATTGTAACCTTCACATTCATATGTAATCGGTTAAAGTTTCTTCATTCATTATTTCTTTCTAAGGTTTGATACGGTTTGGCTGTGTCCCCACCCAAGTCTTATCTTGAATTGTAGTTTCCATAATCCTCACCTGTTGTGGAAGGGACTTGGTGGAAAGTAATTGAATCATGGGGCGGTTATCCCCTTTCTGCTGTTCTCGTAATAGTCAGTGAGTTCTCATGAGATCTGCTGGTTTTATAAGGAGCTTTCCCCGCTTTTGCTTGGGACTTCTCTTTCTTGCCATCATGTGAAGGACATGTTTGCTTCCCCTTCTGAAGCAATCTGCCTGATTGTAAGTTTCCTGAGGTTTCTCCAGCCATGCTTAACTGTAAGTCAATTAAACTTCTCTCCTTTATAAATTACCCAATCTTGGGTATGTCTTTATTAGCAGTGTGAGAAGGAACTAATACAGGAAACTGGTACCAGAAATGGGGTGCTGCCATAAAGATACACAAAAATGTGGAAGCAACTTTGGAACTGGGTAATAAACAGAAGTTAGAACAGTTTGGAGGGCTCAGAAGAGGACAGGAAGATGTTGGAAAGTTTGTAACTTTCTAGAGTCTTGTTGAATGGCTTTGACGAAAATGCTGATAGTGATATGAACAATGAAGTCCAGGCTGGGATGGTCTCGGATGGAGATGATAAGCTTGCTGAGAACTGGAATAAATGTCACTCTTGCTATGTTTTAGCAAAGAGACAGTTGGCATTCTGCCTCTGCCCTAGAGACTTGTGGAACTTTGAACTTAAGAGAGATGATTTAGGGTATCTAGTGGAAGAAATGTCTAAGCAGCAAAGCATTCAATGTGTGACCTGAGTGCTTGTAAGAGCATTCAGTTTTATTAATTCACAAAGATATGGTTTGAATTGGAACGTATGTTTAAAAGGGAAGCAGAGCATAAAGGTTTGGAAAATTTGCAGCCTGATGATGTGCTAGAAAAGAAAAACCCATTTTCTGAGGAGAAATTCAAGCCAGCTACAGAAATTTGCAAAAGTAATGAGAAGCCAAAAGTTACCACTCAAAACAACAGGGAAAATGTCTCCAGGGCATGTGAGAGGTCTTCACAGCAGCCCCTTCCATCACAGACCCAGTGGTCCAGAAGGAAAAAATGGTTTGGCTAGGCCTAGGGCCTTGCTGCACTGTGCAGCCTCAGGACTTGGTGCCTTGTGTCCTAGCTGTGGCTAAAATAGGCCAAGGTATAGCTTGGGCGTTGGCTTCAGAGGGTGCAAGCCCCAAGCCTTGGCAGTTTCCCTTTGGTGTTGAGCCTGTGGGTGCACAGAAGTCAAGAATTGAGGTTTGGGGACCTCTGCCTAGATTTCACAAGATGTATGGAAATGCCTGGAGGTCCAGGAAGAAGTTTTCTGCAGGGGAGGAATCCTCATTGAGAACCTCTGCTAAGGCAGTGTGAAAGTGAAATGTGGGGTCAGAGCCCCCACACAGAGTCTCCACTGGTACACTGCCTAGTGGAGCTGTGAGAAGAGGGCCACCACTCTCCAGACCTTGGAATGTTAGATCCATCCACAGCTTGCACCATGTGCCTGGAAAGGCAACAGACACTCAATGCCAACTGTGAAAGCAGCTGAGAGGGGCGATGTACACCTCTCAGCCACAGGGACGGAGCTGCCCAAGGCTGTGGGAGCCAACCTCTTGCATCTGTGTGACCTGGATGTGAGACATGGAGTCAAAGGGTATCATTTTGGAGCTCTAAGATTTGACTGCCCTTCTGGATTCTGGATTTGGATGGGGCCTGCAGCCTCTTCATTTTTACTGAATTTTCCCATTTGGGAGGGACCTGGTGGAAAATAATTGAATCATGGGGGTGGTTACCCCATGCTGCTGTTTTCTGGTAGTCAGTGAATTCTCACGAGATTTGGTGGTTTTATAACGGCCTTTTCCCACTTCTGCTCAGCACTTCTTCTTGCCGTCATGTGAAGGACGTGTTTGCTTCGCCTTCTGCCTGATTGTAAGTTTCCTGAGGCTTCACCAGTCATGCAGAACTGTGAGTCAATTAAACCTCTTTCCTTTCTAAATTACCCAGTCTCAAGTATGTCTTTATTAGCAGCATGAGAAGGAACTACTAAAAGATTTAAGTCTCACATTCCTCATTATTCAGAAACATTTCAGTGCTTTGTAAAGGCACAATGGCAATCTAAATAATGTGAAAATTAGGTGTCTGCTATTAGGAGTTAAAACCTTTCCCCCTCTTTTTTTAAATGGAAATTTTGATTGAGATAATTGTAAATGCATATTCAGTTGTAAGAAATAAAAAAGTTCTGTGTGCACTTTACCCAGTTTCTCCATTTTGCAAAACTATATATAACATCACTACATATAATAAAACTATATATAATATTTTCATTTACTCTTAGTTTATTTCCTTGGAATATACTAGTACATTACCTTTCTATGCCACCCCAATCTATGGAATATGGAAAGTTACCGATTCATAATTCCAATTCATAATTCTTGCCAAGTGCTATCTACTTGATATGTAGATTGTGAGTTCTGACTCACCATCGACAGCTAATAACAGTGGCAGTCCAAGTGCCTATTATATATCGTTGTATTAGACCTCAGCACACATAATTCCACATCTTCTCCTCTCTGCAGAATGACAAACCATTAGGGAAACCTGATATATTTACTTGCCCCCATGGTTTCTCCAAGAATGGGATGCAGTATTTCTGTAAGATAACTGCCCCTTTGATCTGTCTTCTCATTCATTTAAATATTCATCATCATTCCTAAATCTCTGGTCATATTATTTTAGGAAATAGCACTCCTACAATTTATTGATGAGGAGAAAGTAAAAAGGTTTCCCTCCTTCTCCAGGAGCATACACTGAACTTCTGCAACTTAAAGCATTTCTTATAGCTTCTGATTATTTCTCTAGACCACTCAAATATTTCAAAGTGTAAACTATAGGTGAAATTACTCACTGACAGCCATGTAAGATCAGAGTCACAGACCTGAAATGCTGGGCTTGGCTTCCAAGAAAACAAGCTGAGTTAAGGAAGAAATATAAGTAACAGACCCACAGTCCTTGTGCCAGTCAGGTCAAATGAAAATGTTGCAGCTGATGAGTAGGTAAGTGAAAAACATCCTCTATCAATGGCATTGTTCTGCACTGCACACAAATGTAGAAAAAAAGGTATCAAGTAATTGATATCGTGCTGCCACAAACACTGTGTATGGGCATTTATATTCATCATATAGAAATTTCAAGTTTCCAGTGATGGCAGCAAATAGTAAAATTAACTAATTTGAGGATCATCTAATTTTATTTCATTATCCACTTTTTTGGTGTTGTAATAGAAAATTCTGACATAGCAAATGAAGGAATGGGAAGCAAAATAGCAAATGAAGGAATGGGAAGAAAAATAAGGAACAAAAAAATAAGACAGAGCAAGTAAATCAGAGTAATTTTTTTTTTTTTTTTTTTCTGAGACAAGGTCTCACTCTGTCACCCACGTTGGAATGCAGTGGCATGATCATGGCTTATGGGAGCCTCAACCTCCCAGACTCATGTGATTCTCCCATCTCAGCCTCCTGAGTAGCTGGGACCACAGGTGCACACCACCATGCCCATGCACAAATTATACTCATGTCATCTATATGTATAAAGGGCATTTTATGTTTGCTTAAGACTAGCTAGTTTTCCATAGCTGTATGATGATTATTCATATTATTACTATACTTCCACTGTTAAGAATATCAGTGATAATGCAAATTCTAGAATTTACTGATTAGAGAATCTGTTCATTTAACTACCACCCCTCAAAAACAAAGTAAAAAAAAACACAAAGCAAACAAAACATAACAAAACAAAATCCAAAGATAAAACACTCTACTTATATATAGCTCATTTAAATGCAGTAATTTACTTCTGTAATGTAAATAACAAATAAGAAAAACCCAGAATTCTTAGGAAGAATGTAGCTTTAAAGGAATTAATCACTACATAATAGGCCTGATCACTTCATTTAAAATCATTGTGATGTCTTTTAACAGACGTCTATATGTTTAAACTGGCAGCATCAAGGGACATTCATTTACTCAGATGATTGGTTGACCAGTCCTAATCCTTTCACTTGGGATGGCTGGAGCTTCACGGAACTAACGGCTGGTCCCTGATGGTTACACAGGGCAAATAATAAAATAAATTGACATCTTTTCTCAAATGAGAAAATCACAGTCCCCCTCCAAACACGTATGTTAAATTTGCTAAGTAAGTAGTTTATAAACTCTTGTAATTCAAAGAAAGGTAACCCTTGAACAGTTCACAAATGGCTGTCAGATTATAGAGCTGGATACACCGTTGCTATAGCAAACTGCTTATTTAGTGTTCTAAAGCAGCTACTCCACATTATTTGCTGCAGAGGTCTTTATTTCAAGCACATTTAACTTTTTACAGTATATAATAATACCCTGAACATTTCACACAGTGCCTGGAGCACTTTTGATTTTTCTTTGCTTCTCTGGAAAAGCACTCAGTTGAAAAGACTGAACTGTGACCTATGGGCTGGAATTCATCAGTTCTTTATTTCAGCAGTTTGAATTCTCCATTAATGATTTTTCACATTAGCAGCTAATCAAACAGTTTAGATAAGGCTGGAAAGAAATGCTTTGCTATATTCACACACATAAAAGAGCTAGAGTAAGGAGAAAATAAACTTCTATGCCATCAATAAAAATTAAGGGAATTCAAAATAAATAATAGCAACTGAAGGAAGATATGAAATATAATGTAATTATCTAAATTAAGAAGCTAGAGAAATAACTGTAGGTTTTCATGCAAGACTATAAGTGAAAATGTAACCTCAGTGTTTGAAAAGCAAAGATATACAAAGGCCAGAGACTCTCTATGGAATATAACTTAATATTATATTAAAAACACTTACTTCTGAAAATAGACACATTGTAAAAAGTCCCTGTGAGGCAGAAAAAGAGATGGGCAGACAAAAAAAAAAATCAGTATGACTATTTAGTGCCATTTTGGGCCTAGAACTATAGATACCATGAATAGATATGAAAAGAAAAAAGAACTCGGTATCATACATCCAGACTCTGGATTCTATTCAGTCAATAAGGTCACTGGGGACAAGTGACTTAACAAGGTGCATTTTGTTACTTAACACTATGAGGTAGTTATTAAAGCCCTCACTTTTTAGGCAAGCAACTGAGAGTCAGGGAGTTCAAACGTCCTGATGCAAGTCTCAAACACAGAAAATAGTAACCAAGACTCAAATCCAGGTCTCCTATCTTCCTACCTTTTTTTTTTTTTTCTCTTACTAGGATTGATTTGACTGAATGGGTAAATCTCCCACCAGTTATCAAATTCAATGTGTATTGTAGAAGAGATGGAAGAATAGTCACATAACCAAGAAGAACTAGAGAAAATAGCATAAAACTGGAAGAAAAAGGCTCCAGTAAAGTGAAATGGCGATATGAGAACGATAGAACACTGAAACATTCTTTTTTGTAGAACTCCTTACAGTTTTCCCTCAGACAGGAAGGTACTAAGGTAACACACAGTTTTGAGTTCTGTTCTCCAGGGCCAGTTAAACCCTAAGTTAGGAAAGAAATTGCAGATGTTGAAGCATAACCCAGGAAGATACGTTAACTGAGGCTCCAGAAAACTAGCGAAGCAAATCTTGAACTGATTTTTCTACAAGTTAGGAAGCAGACAGATTTCTAAAACAATATATCTTGGCAAAATCACACAAAGTATTGATAAAGAGATGGTTTGTGAGCTATCTGGGGGGAGGAGGGAAGAAGATTCCTAGAAGACTATGAGTTCTCTACAAACAAAACTTGCAAAACCAATCATTCAGCTATTCAAATTTTACAAACAGCATCTATGAAGATATAAAAGGCATGCTTATCAATGAGACCTAATACAAAGCTGGGAGACCTAACACAAATCCTCTGGCTAATTAAGATTAAAATAATATCTGTAAATTGAAACAATACTAAATGTAATAAAGTAGAACATAATTGGAATAAAGCCCTGAATTCAATATTTTTAAAACACTGCATAAGCATAAACTTCCAGTAAAAATATCAGCACAATTTTTGACATATATTTGGAGATCTTTGAGATTACAAATTCTACATAAGGTGACACAGTGATATAACTGCTAAAAAAAAAAGTGAATATAATTCTCTTCTACTAACAGACATGTAAAATACACATCAAGGGAACTAATTGTAACACTGATCAAATAATACATGAGGTATTGTGACCACTTCTAGGTAAAACACTTTAAAGGGGAGAGAAACCAAAATTCCTTCAGATGAAATAAATCATGTCAGCATGAATATTAGTTGAGAGCTTGGAGAATATTCAGTTTGCAAAAGATAAGGCTTTCTTCAAATATGCAAATAATTGACATGGATAAATGGTAATAAATTGATCCTGCATTACTATAAGGTGAAGTTATGGGACTCAGATTTAGGTAAAATAATGAAGAACTTTATAACATCTAGATGGGTCCCATAATTGGAAAGCCTGTCTCATATCTAGGGAATTTCTTGGCACTGAAAAAACTCAAGCACTGGATGATGGTTGAAGTTGCTGTAGAACAGATGTGTACATTAGGTGGGAGGCTGGAGATAAGCTCCCTGATGGACACTTGCTGTTTTGGGTGTACAGTGTTTATTGTTCCATTTTGTGATAACGAAACCTCACATTTTTTAGTTGACCCAACATTTTGAGCTCCACTCTCAGCCCACTGCTTCAGATAATGTTGACTCTACTCCCATGTTTCGTGGGTAGAACAAAAGACTCAGGCTAAGCCACAGACTCAATTTTATTCCTGTGCCCAAAATAATTGGTTTAATGTGCAATGAGACACGATCTAGGTCAGACCAAGGAATGCCACAAAGACTAATTTTAGTGAGTTTATGTTGACTTATCAGGCATATAGACTATCTCTTCTGTGACATTAGGATGATAATGTGAATCAAACCTGCAAATGGAGAGGAGCAACAGAATGAATCAGGGACTGGAAATGGAGCCACCCTACAGAAAAAATGAGCTGTAAAATAGATCCTGATGATGTAATTGGGCTACTGTATTCCTTGAAGTTTTCACTTATGCGAACTAATTTTCTCTTTTCCTAAGTTAGTTTATATTGAGTTTTCTCTCTTATTTGTAACAGAAAGAATCTGAAGTTATACTACTTCCAAGATCCCTTCCAACTCCATGTGAACAAATGATAAACGAAATAAGAAATACAACTTCTAACATCTATAAGTTAGGGGCAAGACCCATAGTTAAGTTAAGTGGGTATATGATGTGAGTTCTGCATAGTACACCCCAACCATAGCTCAGATACATGAAAGAAAGGCCAAGAAGCACTTTGAGTGCAGTGGTGATTTTAAGACAGAAACTCAGGAACAGCTATTACTGAGGCAAAAGCTACCCAGCTCCTGCTGGGAAGCATTTAAACTTTAAAGAGCTCTAGCTGCCATGCTGCCCTAACACCAGGGCAGACAAGAGACTCTTTAAAGTTTCATTATACCCTGCTGGCAATAGGCATTTCTTATTTCAGCTAGAAGAGAAGCTTGTTAAAGTAGCAATATTGAAGTAAGGGAGAAAAATGGAAATCAAATTGAGAAAGGGAGTGACTATCATCTTTCAGGAGGTCAGAGGTTTATCATCATTATAATTTTGGTTGCCATGTATATTTAGTGTGGTTAAGTCAAAGAATAAGGGCTGATCAGGGTAACCAGGTGGGAATGAAGAATAATAGTACTGATGAAGACAGCTGACACAATGATATCAAAGGAGCTTTGGGTACTGAGTACTAATTAGGAATTATTATTAACTCCAAGTACTGTCTGATATTTAAAGAATGATCACATCTTATGAACTATGGGATATAATGTGCTTCAATTTGATTTAGAATATGCCCTGGTCTTATAGAACCTACAATTTTGTGAACCTCAGAAATATCAGAATGGGAAATATTTCAAGGAAAATTAATATAGGATTTGTCACTATCAAACCGTGGTAACAAGAAGAATGCAGTTTCCAACTAATTTTTAATTTGTATTGTCCCTCACCTGTACATTATAAATTCCACAGGAAGGTACTTTTTCTTTGTATAATCCTTGGATTTTTAATGAAGGCCAAAAAAACCCAAAACTATGTACTTCATCCAATTTATAGAATGTGACTTAGGAATGATGGCCATGCATTAACATTCAAAGAACAGAACCTGAATTGAATTTGTTCTTTGAACAAATCCAAATGTATTTTCCTAAAAAATAGCTAACAGAGTAATCTACTTCTAAGTCTACTCAGAGAGCTGAGGGCCAGAAAAGAATTTCCTTACAACCATGGATTGCAAAATCTGCTAGGCGCAACAGGCAATACCAGGAAGGGAGAAGGAAAGAGAGAGAAAAAATAGTTTTACATCTGAAAGACAAAGATGAAGAAGAAAGAAGAAACAGAGATTTAGTGAGTAAAATCAGCAGTTTTCTCTGAAGACATCTTGCATGTTCAACTGCACCCCTTTATAGATGTCATTTATCAGGGCAAATACTCCGGGGCTTTGCCAGTGAAACCAGAATCTATTTCCATAGGATCCTGGTTACCTAGATGCTAGCACAGCCAGATAAGCCACAGAAAATGCTCTTAGGTGGTTCCTGTTTCGTAGTCTTATTTCCTCTCCCACCCTAAACTGGACTTCACAGATCCCTTTTTCTATTAAACTATTCTAGTCTCTGCTGTTTACTTGGAAATGAATGTCACATTAAAATGGAAAATTGGCCTTTGTCCAGTTTAGCTTTAGCCAGATGAAACAGTATCAATGGGAGAAAATGATGCTGTAATTTTCTCCTCTGGTAAAATGTGCCTAGAAATCCATGCAGAAAATGTAGCAATATTCATTAAAATGAAGAATAAGTACCATGAATAGTAATAGTTTGCTTTTAAAAGCACTTGTTAAAATACCATTAGATGTTCAATAATGACTAAGACGATGTAACAGAGATGTATGAATGAGAATGTTGAGTTTGATTATTTACTTTGAACTCTGAAGTGATCTTTTTCAGATTCCATTTTCAAGTATGACAACTGGAAAGGACAATTAAACAGTAACAAAGCTACCAATCTATTCTGAAACGTTGATTGAATTCCGTCTTCAACTGCACAAAGAAAATTCGACATATGAATATGTGACAGAACCAGGTTTAACATAAATTTAATCAACATCTCTGAAACTGGAGAAGACCAATTGAACTATACATGTAGATCCTCAATTTTCCAAATGACACCCCATAGTTATACATATAAAAAGAGAAGATACATTAGATTTAATTTATAAAAGATTTTAAAATTTATCTCCCTATGTAAATTTGTATTGAAATAAATGAATAAATGGATATTCATTCCTTATAAGAATTAAAATAACCTGCTAAATTGTGGGGCAAGCTTTTAAAAATACAATCATGAACATGCTTACAATTCTATTAAAAGCAGTATTGTAAAGTGGCTAAGTAGGCCAACTCTGGAGTTAGATGGGAAGCAACTGAAGCCTGGCTTTGCCACTTGCTAATTTGGGCACAGTACTTAACTTCTTTTGGTTTCTACATCTGTGAAACCTGAATAATGATGGTAACTCAGAGGACACACTCAATAACTGTTTGACGTTTTTACTAAAAATCCCTCTAAGAAGGTAGGAAAGGGAAATCCAGAGGATAAAGCAGGAGTAATAGACAGTCCTAGCGTTATTCTTAAGTCTTTGATGCTCATGAAAAGAGCAAATTTGAGTAATAAAATTAGTCTATATTAGAACCTGAAGGCCAAGTTACTATTTCTTCACATGTACTGGCCAAACTGCCCCAACCACACTGTCCAGGACAAAGGTCTTGGCATAGTTCTGCACCCAGGACATGAAAATAACAAAAGGGTGTTATTATAGTCAACCAGCAACCTTTCTTAGTTGATCCCTTATCATGAGCACTCTCCTTGAAGTCTTGAACATTTTCACTAAGGTACTGACTTAACTATCTTTAATGTTATAGATAGATAACAGGAGGGAGCAAAATGGTAAGTGGGTAGAATCACAGATTGTTACTGTCTTCTTTCCATAACTATTTTGTGAAACTACTTTGTTTTAAAGCACACAAGACTTCCTTTCTGCTACTTACTACAGTCAGATGTTAAAAGGACAAATACATTTTGCCATAAAATCAAATTCTGAAAAACCTTTATAGTTCTCTCACCATTATTCTTAGTTTAATGAAAAAATTATGTACACTATTTTTATTTTCATTTGCTTATTGACGAAAAAATATTACTTACTTTCCATCCCAGACATGGTCACCTCTGTGGAAAATCACCAGGTTATTCTTAGGGTCTAGAGCCACCCCAGAAACCTGGCCTGGCAACGAGTATACTCCGGGCCAATCCAGTGCCTCTTCCATGTGGAAATCTAAAAGATATTTCCACATATTTAGTGTAAAAAGGAAAGGTCGAATTGCCTCATGAGGATTCACAATAGTTACAAGAAGCTTATGCAATAACATCACTAGATGCAAAGAAATAAAAAAAGACAATCAAGCCATGCTCTACGTAAATTATACCACATGCACATTCCAAGTAACTTTCTGAGTGATGAAATGAAGTGACTGGGAACTTGGATTAGGACTGTTTTCTTTTCCTTTTGACAAGATGCCTGTAAAGCCAGCTAACTCAAGTCATTAAAGGGTAAATTTGAGATGGCCTTCTTCTCAACAAGATTCTTTCTTTACTCTCTTTGGAAAATACGACAACATACATGACATTTTAATACAAAGCAAATAGGAAGAATGGGCAATGAGCCTGTCACTCTGTGTTCCTCTGTCCCTTTCCCTCATCTATCTATCTATCTATCTATCTATCTATCTATCTATCTATCTATCTATCTATCTATCTATCTAATCTATCATCTCCTGAGTAAATTCTGGATATTCAATATAAAATAGCCCCCCTAACAAACCATTCATTGATGATTCCTTGTTACACAGAACTAAGATATCAATCTCATTCTCCTAACTTCAGTGACCCTGTAAGAATAGGATTCTTTCACTGTTTCCGTATTTGGTTTCCTAAAATGAGAGAAGAAAAAAAATGACAGAAACTCTGTGAATGAATGATTTCCAAATTATTCTTATTTCTGATCAGAATATATTTATCTTCAGAGAATATCTGGGTTTGCATGTGTGGGTGTTTTGAGACAGGGTCTCACTCTGTCACCCAGGCTGGAATGCAGTGGCATGGTCACAGCTCACTATAGCCTCAATCTGCTGAGCTCAAGCAATCCTCCCACCTCGGTCTCCTGAGTAGCTGGGACAATAGGTGTGCACTACTATGCCCAGTTAATTGAAAAAAACAATTTATTCCAGAGACGGCATCTCACTGTGTTGCCCAGGATGGTCTCCAATTCCTGGGCTCAAGTGATCCTCCTGCCTCAGCCTCCTAAAGCGTGGGGATTATAGGTGTAAGCCACCACAGCCAGCCTCATTTGTGTTAATCCATTTTATAAACATGCCCATGGATAAAGGGGGACAATGTATATATCTGTACTAATTGAGGATATAGAGTTATGAAGATCACTGTGAAAGCTATTATATCAGCATTGACATTTCTTTCCCTCCCAAATGCTTCAACAAAGATTCTGAGAAGAAAAGCAGCAATTTCAGTCTCATTCCTCCTTGCCATTCTCTGAAGGATATGGCAACATGCAGTGAAATCCTCAAAGGCAGACATTAAAGACTGGGGGGAGAAAGAGAAGCTCAAAGCTTATATGATCAGCTATGAAAACTTGAGAGGATGCTTCTGTGAGAACAAGCACTTCAAAATAATTCTGTCAACTACAGAAAAGAAAAAGTACATTTTCACCCAAAATATTTTAAACTTTGTACTTTAATTTTTTCTTTAATAAAAATTAACAAAACATAGAACAGTAGGATGCCCAGATTAGTTCAACCTTTGCTGAAGCATCTTCTTTCTTTCCCTTTTTTTTTTTTGCTTAAGCATTTTCAACAACTATTTCCTAAGCGTATTTTCTGTGCAAGGTACTATGGTAGAATCTGGGAATGCAAAGGAATAAAACGTGGTTTTTGGTCTTAGGAAATAAACAAATATAATAGGGCTATAATAGGATAGGAATATGACAGAATTAAATGTTTTTAAAACCCAGGAACTCAATACTTATGACACAAAGTAGTACAGGAATATAGGAGAGGGCCCAGAATCCTTCCCAAGGCTAGGGCTGGGATAGGGTAGGATTAAGGTCTACTTAAAAGGTTTCCCATGGGAACAAACATTTGTGTTTGCACTTAAAGGTAAGGTGTAATTCATCTAGTGTAGAAGTGCACAGATAATATTTTTGTCAAAAAGAATAAAAGTGAGGATGTTTGTAATTGCAAAATGTGTTTTAAGATTTTTTAAAATAATCAGGAAAGGATACATGTGTATGCTGGGTAGAATGGGGGGCTGGGGACTGGATTAGCTGACCCTGAGATCTGGTTTAGACTTGAAAATGTACTGATACCACATAAAGAGCCTGGATTTAACAATGATCATATAGTGTGTAGTGTCTTGACCTCTACTGAAAATTTTGAGGCACATTACAAGTACTTTATTAGCAGCAGTAAAGCACAGAGTCAGGGAATAATTTGCTTTGGAAATATTTTAGAGCATATGAAAATGTCATTGTCACTCATGTGTATTGTGATATGCCTTTTGGAGAGAAGGTGGGCAGAATGACAGCTGGTATGCCTGAATTTGCAAATAATCCTAGGCATAGAAGTGGATGTGAATGGAGCTGCTCAGATGAACAGTATCTATCATCTGTCACCCTTGCTTGTCATAAAAGGGAGAACAACTGCAAACTTCTGCTACTGGCAATTGGGAGCCACTGAAGGTTTAGAAATATGTTTTACTGGTACAAAATAATTGTACATATTTATAGGGTACATGTGATATTTTGATACAAGCATGATCAAATCAGGGTATTCAGAATATACATCACCTTGAACACTTATCATTTCTTTGGGTTGGAAACATTTCATATCTTCTCTTCTAGCTATTTTGAAATAGACAATATATTGTTGTTAACTGTATTTACCCAACTGTGCTATCAAACACTAAAAGCTGTTTCATCTCTACATGTTAGTACCCATTAACCAACTTGTCTCCATCCCCTTGAATCTTTCCTGGGCTCTGGTAACTATCATTCTATTCTCTACCTCCATGAGATCAACTTTTTAAGCTTCCACATATGAATAAGATATAGTATTTGTCTATTTTTAGCTTATTTCACTTAACATAATGACCTCCAGTTTCATATATGTTGCTGCAAATGACAGGATTCCATTCTCTTATGGCTGAATAGTATTCCATTGTGTACACACACCACCTTCTCTTTATCCATTCATCTGTTGATATAGTCTTAGGTTGATTCCATATCTTGGCTACTGTAAATAGTATTGCAGTAAACATGGGGGGACAGTTATCCCTTTGACTGACTTCCTTTCCTTTGTGAAAAATGTCATTGGTATAATGACTGCATTAAATCTGTAGATTGTATTAATGTTTTCACACTGCTGATAAAGACATACCTGAGATTGGGTAATTCATAAAGAGAAAGAGGTTTAATAGACTTACAGTTCCATGTGGCTGGGGAGGCCTCACAATCATGGTGAAAGATGAAAGGCATGTCTTACATGGTGGCAGACAAGAAAGAATGCAAGCCAAGCAAAAGGGGTTTCCCCTTATAAAACCATCAGATCTCCTGAGACTTTTTCACTATGAGACGACAGTATGGGAGAAAGTGACCCCATGATTCAATTACGTCCCACTGGGTCCCTCCCATGACACATGGGAATTGTGGGAGCTACAATTCAAGATGAGATTTGGGTGGGAACACAGCCAAACCGTATCAGGTAGTATTGTCATTTTAACAATATGTTTTTTTCAGTCCATGAGCAGGAATCTTTCCATTTTTTTGGTGTCATCTTCAATTTCTTTCATCAGTGTTTTGTAGTTTTTCTTGCAGAGATCTTTCATCTCCTTGGTTAAATTTATTCGTCAGTATTTTTTAAGCTATTGTAAATAAGACTGCTTTCTTGATTTATTTTTCAGCTAGTTCATTATTGGTGTATAAAAATACTACTGATTTTCATATGTTGAGATTTTGTATCTTGAAACTTTACTGAATTACTTTATAAGTTCTAAGACTTTTCTTGGTGAAGTCTTAAGGTTTTTCTCTATATAAGATCATGTCATCTGCAAAGAGTGACTAACCTGACTTCCTCTTTTCTGATTTGGGCGCCTTTTATTTCTTTTTCTTGCCTGACTGCTCTGGTTAGAACTTCTAGTACTATGTGGAATAAGAATGGTCAAAGTGGGCATCCTTGTCTTATTCCGGTTCTTAAAAGACTCTCCTCTTATCTCCATTCAGTATGATGTCAGCTGTGGGTTTGCTGTATAGGGACTTCATTACATAGAAGTATATTCCTTCTATGCATAAATTATTAAGAGTTTTTGTCATGAAGAAAAATAGAATTTTAGCAAATGCTTTTCCTGCATCTATTGTTATGATCATATGGTTTTTGTCCTTCATTCTGCTGATGTGCTATATCACATTTATTGATGTTGAACCATCCTAATATCCCAGCAATAAATTTCACTTGCTCATGATGTATTATCTCTCTGATGTGTTTCTGAAGTTGGTTTGATAGTGCTATGTTGAGGATTTTGTATTTATGTTCATCAGAGATACTGGCTTGCTCTTTTCTTTTTTCACTGTATCCTTATCTGGTTTTGATATCAAGATAATGCTGCTTTCATAGAATAAATTAGGAAGAATATCCTCTTCTTCCATATTTTGGAATAGTTTGAAAAAAATGATATTAGTTCTTTATAATTTTGGTATAATTCAGCAGTACCATCTGGTCCTGGGCTTTTCTTTGATGGGAGATTTTTTTTTTTTTTTTTTTTATTACTGATTCAATCTCATTACCTGTTATTGGTGTGTTTGGTTTTCTATTTCTTTCTAGTTCAAGCTTGATGGGTTTTATGTATCCAGGAATTTATTCGTTTCCTCTGGGTTTTCTAATGTATTAGCATACAGTTGTTGAAAACTGTATGCTAATACAGTTTTCATACAGAAATCATTATATCTCTAATGATTCTTTATATTTCTGTGGTATTTGTTGCTATGTCATCTTTTTCATTTCTGATTTTATTTATTTGAATCCTCCCTCTTTTTCTTGGTTAGTCTAGCTAATTTTTGTTTATCTTTCAAAACGCCACCTTTTTTTTTTTTTCATTGACCTTTGTATTTTTTTAGTCTCTATTTCATTTAGTTCTGCTCTGATCTATTTCTTTCCTTTTACTAATTTTGGGTTTGTTCTTGCTTTCCTAGCTCTTTGAAGTGCATTGTTAAGTTGTTTGTTTGACATCCTTCTACTTTTTGATGTCGGCATTTACCACTATAAACTTCCCTCTTCGCACTGCTTTTGCTATATTCCATAGGTTTTGGTACTTTGTGTTTCCATTTTCATTTGTTTCATTTTTTTTTATTTCCTTCCTAATTTCTTCATTGAGCCAATAGTTGGTCATAAGCATGTTGTTTACTTTCCATGTATTTATACAACTTCCAAAGTTCTTCTTGTTATTGACTTCTAGTTTTTTCCTTTGTGGTCTAAGAAGAGACTTGATATAATTTCTATTTTTAAAATTTTGTTGAGACTTGTTTTATGGCCTAACACATGGTCTATCCTGGAGAATGTTACATGTGCTGTTAAAAAGAATGCGCATTCTACAGCTGTTAGATAAACTGTTCTGTAAATGTCTGTTAGGCCAATTTGGTCTAAAGCGCAGTTTCAATCCAATGTTTATTTTCTGTCTACATGATCTGTCCAATGCTGACAATGGTTGAGGTCCCCAACCATTACTGTGTTGGAGTCTATCTCACCCTTTAGGTCAAATAATATTTCCTTTATATACCTCTGTGCTCCAGTGATGCATATGCATATATATTTAGAATTGGTATATCCTCTTGCTGAATTGATCCCTTTGTCATTATATAATGATCATCTTCATTGTTGTTGTTGTTTTTTACTATTCTTAAAGTCTATTTTACCTGATACAACTATAGTTACTCGTGCTTGTTTCTGTTTTTCATTTCCATGGAATATATTTTACCATCCCTTCACTTTCAGTCTTTATGTGTCTTTACAGGTGAAGTGAGTTTTTATGAGCAGCAAATAGTTGAGTTATGTGTTTCTATTCAGTAAGGCTGTCTATATATTTTAAGTGAGAAATTTAATCCATTTACATTCAAGGTTATTATTGGTAGGTGAGGATTTATTTTTGTCATTTCATTAATTGTTTTCTGATTGTTTTGTATAGCCTTTTTTTCCTTTCTTTCTTATTGTTTATCATTGTGGTTTGATGTTTTTTTGCAGTGGCAACACTTGAGTCCTTTCTCTTTCTCATTTGTGTGTTTGCTCTGCCACTAAATTTCATTCTTGTGTTTTTGTGATGGTAGCTATTGTTCTTTTGCTTATAGAGGTAAAATCTGGACTTCCTTAAACATTTCTTGTAGGGATGTTCTAATGCTAATGAATTCCCTCAAGTTTTGCTTGTCTGGGAAAACTTTGCTGGGAATAGTTTTCTTGGATGAATTGTTTTTTGCTTTTAACACTTCGAATATATCAATTTACACTGTCTCCTGATCTGTAAGGTTTAAGCTGAGAAAGTTGCTGTTAGTCCGAAGGGGGTTTTCTTATTTGTGACTTGATGCGTTACCCTTGATGTTTTTAGAATTTAATCTTGTTTTTAACTTTTGAAAATTCTACTATAATGTGTCTTGGAGAAGACCCTTTATGTTGAAGCTGTTTGGGGAACACTGGGATTCCTGTATCTGGATATCTATATCTCATCCAAAATGGGAAATTTTCAACTGTTACTTTATTTCATTAAATAGGTTTTCTATACCTTTGTCCATCTCGACACCTAGAACAATAAAAATTACAATATTTGGTCAGTTTACGTGTCCTATATATCATATTATGTAGGCTTTCTAATTTTTAAAATAGTTTTTCTTAACATCTTTTTTTTTTTTTTTGAGACAGTCTCACTCTGTCATCTAGGATGGAGTGCAGTGGTGCTGTCTTGGCTCACTGCAACCTCCTCCTCCTAGGTTCAAGTGATTCTTATGCCTCAGTCTCCCGAGTAGCTGGAATTATAGGCATACACCACCCAGTCTGGCTATTTTTATTTTTTTTGTATTTTTAGTAGACATGGGGTTTCACCATGTTGGCCAGTCTAGTCTCAAACTGCTAGCCTCAAGCAATCTACCAGCCTCAGCCTCCCAAACTGTGGGATTACAGGCATGAGCCACCATGCCTGGCCTTACTGGGTTATTTTACAAGATGTCTTCATATTCAGAAATCCTTCCTTCTGCTTGATCTAGTCTATTGTTGAAGCTCTCAACTGTATTTTTTTATTTCATTTGATTAAATTCTTCAGTTCCAGGATTTCTGTTTGACTCTTTTTTATAATATCTCTTTGTCAAATTTCTCATTCAGACCATAAACTGTTTTTCTGAATTATTTGTATTGTTTATCTGTGTTGTCTTCTATTTTACTGAGCTTCTTTAATATCATTATGTTGAATTCTGTTTCAGGAATTTCATAGGTTTCTTTTTTGTTGAGTGTGTTACTGGAGAATTATTGTGTTCCATTAGAGGTATGTTTCCTTCTCATGTTTCTTGTGTCCTTACATTGATACCTCTATATGTGGTATGACAGCTGCTTCTTACAATTTTATTGATTGGGTTTCATAAGAAAAGATGTTTTTCTTTATAGATGAACTATAGTGTTGGTTGAATAGGGTGGTTGGTTTTAATTCTAAGTGGACACAGTAGTATCTGTATGATTTCTTTGGCTATAATCAGCATCAGTGGTGTCTCTTGAGTTCCTCAGCAGCTTAGGCTGCAGTTTTTAGTAGAATCTAAGGTGAGCCTTTGCAGAGGACAGGGACACAAGGTGGGTTGATCCTTGGGCCCCACTGGCAGCAACAGTGAGTTGAACATGACAGGCTTTAGGCCCCTAGGTAGTGTACGCAGGTATCAGTGGTAGCAGGTCCAGGCAGCTTACTCAGGTTCTGGCAGTGGCAGTGGTGGGCTGGGTAGGCAGTTAGGTCCTTGGGCCCAGGGGTGGCATGCATGGCATTAGTGAAGGCAGTATCAGCACCGAACCTATCCTCAGATCCCCACTGGTACATATGTACACAAGCAGTGGTGGTAATGGGCTGGAAGGACCAGTCCTCAGGCCCCATGTGGCTCATGCAGGTGGGTGCTGGCAGCAGTGGTGATGGCAGGCTTGAAAGACCCATCCTTAGACCTCTGGGAGGAGTGCACAGACACCAGTGGTGGTAGACGGGGTGGGTGAATCCTCAGATCCCTGGACAATGTGTCTGGACTCTGGCAGACTGAGCTGATTCCCAGTTCTCAATGATGTGGGCAGGCACTGGCAGGGGCAGTGCTGGGTGGGGAGGAACTGTCCTTAGGCTCTCTGATGTTGTATGCCCATGGGAAATTTAAAATATGGGGTGACATGATTAATGCTGTATATTTGAAAGTGAACTCTGGAAACAGAGTAGAGGCATTCGATTTAGAAATGACTAGATAAATCAACAGATGGATAAGTCATTCCCCTGTCAAATTTTTAAAATGATTTTAAAGTTGCTTAAATCTTAGACTGCACTTCCTTCATTCTCTTCTCATTTAGTTGTCATAATTCTGTACTCATTCACCACTTCTGAAGCTTCTAGATGGGTTCCAAAGGAAACTCAAAGCTCATGACAATGCAGATATTTAATTGCTTTCATCACGTTCTCAGAGCTCAGAAGCACTACAACTAGACAGAATTCTTTAAGGGCAAGGATCATCCCTTATTCACAGTTTTGTCACCAACTGTCACATAGGGCCTGGCCTACTTACTGTATGGCCTGATAAATGCATTAAAGTCTGTGTTTTAGTTTCTGCTTGTTTATGGTATCAACTAGCATTCAAATTCCCCTATAACCTTATAATTTATCTGTACTAACTTTTCACCCATAGCAGAATGCTGAAGATAGTTTGAGAGTATTCAATGAAAATGCTAATTGGCTAATTACTATCAATAAAGACAATAAACACATATAATGGCTTCTGGAACCTTTCTATTCAGTGGTCTACCAACTAGGTACTGGGAGCTAAGTGCTCATGAAGATGCAGTTACTATTCTGACAAAATATGCAACGTCTAAAAATTGCATTATTTTGGGGTCAAATATGAATTTCATAAAATATTGGAAATACTGTTTAAAGAACTTTAATCTGGCTATGAATGATCTCAGTTATCATATGCCCTTAAACTGGTAAGTGCTTGGAAGTCTGCAAAAAAATATGGACGCATAGGTTGTTTTGAGCGTATCTTCACCAATTACAAAAACACTCATTTGTCACATATTAGAATCCTTGTAGGTTGGAAATGTTCAAGAAGGAAAATTAATGTAAATATCTAGAATGTATTTATGAAAATATACACCTTCAATGAATTTTCCAAACAGTAAAAATGATGTGTAAAAAAAATGTATGAAGTCTAACACCATGAGCACCCTGGTTCTTTTAGTATTGAATGTTTAGAAAATTTATATTAATTATTGTTAGTTTTATTTTAAACTGTCTTTGCACACTTACATTACTTAGCCAAGTGTTCAAAACTTTCAGGATCTGAGTCTCTTTATTAACCAGAAATTCTAGGATAGTTAAAGAAAAACTGAGTTCATGTTTTTTTCTGTGAATATTAGCTAAGTTAATTAATGTTTTTGCTTCCAGTGTCCCCATATTTTTAATTATCCGGTAGTTAAAGGCTATTCCCTATATGATGAAATGATCAAGAATAAAGGCAGTGATTTAGGACTAGTGTGTATGTAGGTGGAATTAATACTGATTATTATTCCAATTCCTGCTCATCCTGACATGAGAATCAGAGAATGCTAGAACCATATCTGAATTATTCCATACAACTGTCTCATTTGACAGGAAAAGAACTTCAGCCTTGAGCCAGACTATAGGCCTCAATTTCAGGGATAGTTTCTAATCCCCAATTAAGGACAATTTCAAATCCTTATTAAAGAAATTATATGATGAAATATATTTGAGTTCTACCTTAAACACTTTTGATGATAGAGCAGCTAAAAATTCTAGTTCAGATTTCTCTTAGTTATTATTTAAGAAATGATTCAATACATGACTAGTTAATGCTACAGATTTACAGTGTTAGCCTAAAAATTAAATACAAATTTCTTACCCATGACCTTGGGCAAGTCATTCCCAACTCTGTCAGTTGCTCTAAATTCAGATAGCAAATGATAGAATTATTTCAAGCTTGATTGCTTGTTTTTAAAATCTGGAGTTGAGAACATATTACTAGAAACAATACTTTTAGAAAAATAAGGTAAATACACATTAGCTATTGATCCTAGCAGCTTTAAAACAAATTTGTTTTTGTTTCTAAAAGATGATTAAAAAGTTGAAAGAAATCTTGAAATCTTAAAATATTTTTTCCAGTGACATATAACACTTTTTAGTGATAAATAAAATATATCATTCTATAAAGAATCCTTACATTTATTATAAATATAGGTTACTGTACAGCTGCATATCCTGCCATATATTCAGAAAAAGAAGTTACTACTTTTAGAAAAAAATTAAATACAGCTATTAAAATTGCATCAATTAATCATGAAAAAGATTAATAGATTGCACTTTTTCCAGAAAGAGATTAATATTAGTGATCACTGTTGTATTCACATGAAATTATTAATAAGTATCTGAAAGGGCATTCATTTATCTGTGTTACACAAAGACTAACAGAGCTAAAGTTGAGGAAAAAACATAATTTCAAACTCAGAACTATGAATTAATTTCAGTGTAAAAAGGCTCTTCACATTTAAGAAATAGGACTGAAAAAAATCACTAGAAGACTTCAACAAAAACAAAGTATGGTGCTTGCTTTTTCTGTACTTGTAAATTTTCATCTTTTGAGAAAAGGAAGACTTATTTTGGCCAGGGATTGTTATTCATCAGAAGTGCCAGCAATAACTATAATTAACTAAAACTATTGTAGAAATATTTATACCAAAGTAAGAAAGGCAACAAGAATTAATTATAATGTTTCATTTAATGGGAGTGAAGTGAGGAAGAGATTTACCATATAAATAGGGGCTCAAAAACATTAGCAAAATTCTTTTCCTTTTTCAAGTTGCTTTAATTGCAAATGAGATTTTAATCTTGGTAAAATTGGCTGAATACTGACTGAGAAAGCATGACCTATTGATATACCTATAATACCTACAGTTATTACAATTGTAGCCTGAGAAAATTAGATGACTAGAAAAAAATCATCTTCCTATTTGTATATCTAGGGTGTTTGTGTATATGTGTGTGTGTGAGAGAGATGCAGAATAACAGAGTGATTAAGAAGCAAGACTTGGGAGCAAGTCTGCCTGGCTTTGCATCTTGGTTTCTTGAGCTGGGGCATTTTGGATATGTGACTTAACCTTTCATCACTTTCTTCCTCTCTAATGAATCAATGCATGTAAAACGTTAAGCTTGGCTCAAAGTAAGTGCTATGTATATGGGTTTTTGTTTTTTTTTAACCATTCTTCTCCCCCCAGAGATGAAAATTCAGCCAACTGGATGGTTTATTTTACCCTGAAAATTCTGCAAGACTTGAACCTAGAAGTAAGACTATGACTGAAATATAAGAATGGACTCTGGAATTAAGTATAAGTTGTTCATAGAAATGAAGAAAACACTAAATGTATCATAAGAATAATTGAACACCTTCTGAATCCTCTTATCTGATCAGAATTGTCACACAAATGCAGGTGTATTTTCTCACATGCAGAGGTTTATAATACATACTGAATCAGGCTTCCACATGCAAGTATGTGGTAGTCCAATCAAATCTGCCACTCAATAGCTAGTTCTACTTTTTAAATGTTCAATGAGTCTAGTTTCCAGAGGGCAAATAGAATAAAGATACCTAAGATTTTGTTTCTACTCTATTAATGCTATCTCTATCTAAACTATTAATGATAGAAACTAAACTATACCAAGTTTAAAAAGAAGTGCATCTGAATCTTAGTTTATTGAGGTTAGCATTTTCACACTGTATGTCATATATCGCATGCAAACATCAAGGTAGATCAATGTAAGTGATCACACGTTTGAAGAGCCACAAGCTCCCATTGTGATAAAACACTGCCAAGTCACTTTTTTCTCAACTTATCAGCTTAAAGTGCCAAATTTTGCTGCTTTCCCGCATACTGCAAGAAAATTCTCTGTCTCATAAATGCTGCTTAAGATCAAGTAATCAATATTTATACTTTGGTATTTCATTTTAAAAATCTCAAACATAACATGACAGTAATGGTAGCAGTAATAGTCACAACTGTTAATGTATCATAACATTTTTAAATGCTTTCTGCATGCTGACGCTGTTCAAAGCACTTTGCATGTATAATATTATTTGACCTTCACTTGAACTCTGTGAGGAGTATACTATTATAATCCTCATTTTATAGACGAGAAAACTAAAGCCCAGATTTTTTTTTAATACTTGCCTAGAGACCACATAGAAAACTGTATAGCTGGAATTCAAAGCCACCATGCAGTCGGGTACCTGGACCTGTAATATTCTACATTATACTGTCTCCATGAAGTAGTTTCTAAATTTGATTTTGGCCAAATACAGAATTGCTTTTGGGGAAGCTGTATTGTATATGTGTGTGTGTGTATGCATGCGCACACGCGTGCGCATATGTGTGTTTGGAAGCCTGTGATTATTACCTTCTACTTGATGGGTGTCCTTTCAAACAACAGTTTGAAAACCTCTGGTCTAGTCTATCTGAACTTGTCCAGGAAGTTTCTGTCGCTAATGCTCTTTTCACAATTGTCTAGAGTTTTCACAACTTCACCAAAAATCATGAAGATAAAACCTAAAAAATTGCTATTCGCAGATATTTGTAGTTGTAGAGATACAATAAGACACAGTACTTAACTATCTTGTTCTGGGGAATGATAAGGACTTTCTCAGCTGTGCAAAGTCAGCAGATATCATTCTATTGTGTTCTTCATGCAGCTTGGTGACCACTGATATCCAGCCCATACTGAGGTGGAGAACCCAGTTTTAAAGGCAGATGCCAGGGTGGAAAACAAGTGGAATCCTGATCAAACTAAAGGTTCAGAAAATAGTATGTTTTTGAAACCCTCAGGTGTTCCTAGGCCTGCCATACAGTCACAACCAGATTTTTGAGCTGATCTGTTAATTTCACCTTTGAACCCTCAGGTCAACTGGATGGGCTTCATCAGCATATTATAGTTCCAGCATATAGATAAACTGATGAAATCTAAAATACTGCCTCAGAAAACATCATTGTACTAGATTATGCTGGTGTCAACAACTGGGGACATCAGAACAGGGTTCGGAATAGAAATATCTCCATCGTCTAAGCAATGAGGGTCCAGTGTTCCTGGGAAGTTTATCTGAACTGGGCAAGCACATTAGCATCTCTTTGAGCACAATTGTATTGAAATGTAAGAAACTAGAAGATGTACACTGGAAATAATAAAGTCCAAGTTTTAGATTTAGATCTGTGACCTCATTCAAATAGATTAACTTCTGGCTTCAGCTTCTTATTTGAAAATTAACAACAGACGTCAAAGATATCTGAAATAAATATGAGCTATAATATGAAGCAACAGACCAGCCTGACATTTTTGTTTTTATAATAATCTCATATAAAAATTACTTTCTTCTTTGCAACAAATATAATTCCTTATTGCAAATTAGGCACTTAGGGAAACAGTTAATTCCTCCAGACCATTAGGCTCATTCTCAGCTTTGCCTGGAGTAAAGAAAGGGTATGAAAGAAACAATGGAAGATTATATATCAAATTTCTTCTCCTTGACTATACCCTGAGGACTAGACATTAATGAGATTGCTAATAAGTTTTATTAGGGCCCTATATGCTAATGACTTCCTACTTTATTTTTTTGCAAAATGGAAGCTTCCCGAGGATAGGTTTTCCTCTGGCTTACCCAAAGGAATGAAACAGCATCAATTAAAGTTAGATATTATACTGCATTGTAGTAAACGGTGAAAGAGAATTAAGAAAAAGCCTTTTAGAAATAGCTTATCTAAATATGAGTTTTTGTTTTGCATTTTATTTTTTAAAAGTTTTCATAATTAGAGTAGTGAAATTACATCAAATCACTTTAGAAAGGAAATACATGTTCCTTTCTTAATTTGCAGTTGTGCTATATGTTTCTATGACTCATTGTTACTCACTTCAGTGACATTCACAGGAAAGAAATTTCCCTAAACAGATCCTAGAGAAGCATTTTTCTCTTGAGCACTACCATTTGACCACTTTGGAAAGTATGAGGATATTTGCTAAGTATATGCACTTGGGTATTTTAAGGGCTTATTTCGTAGAAAAACTGAGTAAGTTTCAGAAATGCGATATCTTAAGTCAAATTCTGACTGTGACCTTGACACTCTTGATGCCTACAAATGACCAAGATACCATTTCAAATCCAAGAATAACAAAGACAAATCATGGAACAAATAAAGTATGCTGCAACTCACATTTCACACATGAACACAATTGTATTCCCACCAAAGAGGCTCTTTTCCCTTTTATATTTCCATGTTGTCTGGGTTACAATTCACTGTCCTTAAAATATAAGTTCAAGCAGACATTCCTGTGTGTTTTGAAATGGATAGGGGCATGATAAACTAAATTTCTAGGCATCATACTCAGAGATGCTGATTCAGTTGTTCTTTGATAGGATTCAGGGGTCTAAATTTTTCTTACACACCCTAGGTGATTTTGAGGCAAGGAGGTCCAGGGACCACCTCGTGAGAAACACAGTTTTATTCGACAAATCCAGAATGAGCTATAGCAGGGCTGATCCTGTTTAAACACAAAAAGTTAAAAATCCAGGTTCCAGTTAACATCTCACAGAAACCATTACGCCAGTACCAATGGACTATGTTTTGAAACTCTCATGTGAGCAAAAGGCACTGCATGCTATTTTTTTTCAATTATAAATAAAAATCAGCTGGGTGTTGAATAATTTATGGCTTCCTACAAAGCTGAATTTGAAAACATCAAGCTGGCAGCCTGTGCCATTCCAACCCACACATGGACAGCTGCCATGCACGCATATCCGTTACTTTTTTGAGATTATCTCCACATGCTGTATTATCTGACTTTCCACATTAGCAAGTAACATGAAGCACAATCAATATCACAGAGGCCACAACACAATTAAAGACAAAGATGAGGCATCCATAGCTTGCTGGTACGGAAACCTGAAGGGAATAAGGTATTCTCCTCTACTTATGGAAGCCTATTTGGGATCAAAATAAAGATAAATCTGATAGTTATGGACTTACCAGAGGTCCCTTCAGAAATACTCAACTTTCCAATTAAGATTGTAATCGATAATGAAACTTAAAAAATCAAAATCATAAAATGGTTATATTTTACAAGTCAACTGGATGAGAATGTTGAAAGTGTAAAATTCCTTTGAGAGGAATTTTATTACCTTACAAGGAGATAGTATATGAGCATTTCTTACACTGGGACTTTACATATCAGGTTTTGAATTTTCAATGTATTTCCATTGAGCAAAATGAAAAATATTCAATTGTAAGAATTTTTATCCTGAATTTCATATGCCGCATTTCCCCAAATGATTCAAATATTTTTTGGTCCTTGTAGTTCTGGCTCACCAATAGAACAGGCACTAAATTTATGCAGTAATAGACCAAAACCAAAACAAAAAAAATCTTCAAAGGTGGTATCTGATAGCCCAAATCTGAGTAATATTTTTTCTAACGGTAATAAGTCCTTTTCATTGATGAATTTTTTCACCCATTAATTCTTATTCCCTTCAGGTTTTGCTAATGTGGAGTGTAGCATTTCACACTTTATTGCTTAAAAGAAACCCTACACGCACCTCCTGTGTGTTCTGGTTCCCAGGTGCCTTCACCAGGTAGGGGCTGCTGTAATGAGGAAACTCTGCTCTCTGGTGGCCTCAAGGTAGATACTAGTCTGTGGAATTTGTGAATTCTGTCTCTGACAAGAATAGCATTACCCCTCTCATGTTCTGCACCCTCTCTGGCATCAGACCGACCAAGATCCTTTTTTTGGACTACATTTGCGATCTCGGCTACCAGGTCTGACTCTGATTCTGCCTTTTCTGTAGGATTATATTTGTGCACATGAACAACATCTTCCCTTTCTCCTAGCAGCTTGGAAAGTAGTGAATAGAAATCACCTGTGGAAAAAAGAGAAGAGATAAGGGCGTGGAGGGTAGATAAGATTGCAAAATTTACAAAATTTGGTGCTTTAAAAAATATCTACTCATTTCTCATAATAAACAAGAGAGAAGTTTGCACTCAGACTTTTAAGCATAGGAGGGGAAAAAAAAAGAAAAATTCCTAGACCAGTGAATTACTTTATTTCAAAATCATCTATTTCTTTATGTTATAACATCTATTGACATATTAGTAGGAAAATGCTTATGTAATTGCATGGCACATTTCCATAAATGGTTTGCACAGTATAGTTTAATTGATATGGAAATTAAGAGCTCATCAGATTTCTAAAATAAAATATCATCAATAGCTACAGTAGATAACAGCTACCTGCACAAGAAACTCTTTGCAGTTGTCTTAAAAAACTTATTAAAGTGTAAGCCATAAGAAATGAAATATACATTTCTCGAGCAGGAAATATACATTTCCTGTAAAACACAAGTAAATGTATATCCATTTGACAATTGAGAAACCTAAATTTTATTATTATTTTGTTAGCAGTGCTACTGTAAGTAACTCTAGTTGTTCCTCTTAAACAAAAAAATGAGCAAGTGAGAAAAATAATTTTTTGAGAAAAGAATACTTTTAAATCAGCTTCAAAGGAAAAGATTTTAATAAACTAATATCATTAGGGTGATTCGTCACTAAAATGTATTTTATGCCTTCCTGTATTAAGGAGCAAACTTGGGTATGAGACGCCAATTCCATGAAAGCAAATTATTTATAAAATATTATCACATATACAAAATATGACTACAGAAAGTTCATGAAGTATTTTAACCCTCATCATTCCCATGATGACTTCTAATCCATTTATATCAACTGTGTGAATGGTAAACATATTATCAATGAAAACACAAATCTACTCTCCTACACCAAACCCAAGGGCAACCACCAATTCTTCCTTTTCCTCATCCTATACTAAGTGCTGCTAATGAAGAAATTACTTATGACTATGGAGTCCTGTTGCTTACATTTTAATTACATTTACAGCACAATTAGAAAACATTTATAAAATCTCTTTTCATGACCATTAGGAAATGAAAATGATAACTGGTTTAGCCATGATGTATTTCACTGAAGAATATATTATTAAGAAGGTGGTGCAAGGGGAGATGAAGTCTTTTCAAAATGATGCTAAGAGATTCTGTCATGTTTATAAGTAGCCTTGGTTTAATGTTTCAAAGTAGGTTTTCAGTTCTTGCCAGTGAAATCAGCTTATCCCAGGTGAAATCTTCAGTCAGAAAATAATTACCAAGTAATAGGGCCAATCTCAGTAAAATGAACAAAGCAAATTGTAAGTCAACCAAATCTATTAGGGCGCAGTGGCTTTCTGCCTCACAGAAGAAAAATTAATACAGTACATTACTGCTAAATTCTCATGTACCACACATTAAATATAAATAGTTTCATATGCTTATACAATGAAACGTCTTATTTAGGAAATAAAATACAAGAGTATTTCAGGGAAAGATAAGCCATTATTTAAAAACTTGAGGCTGGGAGTGGAGGCTTACATTTGTAATCCCAGCACTTTGGGAGGCCCAGGCAGGAGGATCGCTTGAGCCCAGGAGTTCGAGACCTGCCTGGGCACCAGAGTGAGACCCCATCTCTTTAAGAAATAAAAAAATTAGCTGGGTTTTGTGGCATTCAGTTATAGTCCTCACCACTTGGGAGGTAAAAGTGGGAGGACTGCTTGAGCTCAGGAGTTCAAGGCTGCAGTGAGCTATGATCACGCCACTGTACTCCAGCGTGAGTGACAGAGACAGACCCAGTCTCAAAAAAAAAAAAAAAAAATTAAAATTAAATAAAAACTTGAATCCATACATTTAAGCTATTATTGTTATTGAGACAGGGTCTCTCTCTTTCACTCAGGCTGGAGTACAGTGGCGTGATCATGGCTCACTGCAACCTCTGTGTTTCGGGTAGTCTTGATGGAGGAAGACAGGTTCAGAACTATGCACAGTCATTCAGGTTGGCAAGAGAGAATCTAAAAGCTGTGATAAAATATCAAAGGTAGGGCATTCCAGTTCATGTGAATTTATCATTTAAAATTGTCACTGGGTTAGGAAAGCAAAAATTGTTAAAATAATGTAACAGGCTTGGCTGCACACAGTTGCACAGGCCTTGCCAGAACAAAGTTTCAGAGCAGAATCTCTACAAACATCTCCTTACATGAGAGAGACAGGCCACTAGATGGCTATCTCTTACATTCCTATGCCCAAATCGGAAAGAGTTTTTTCCTCCTCTAGTGTACTGGATATCATATGGAATCCTGAAATGTCAACCAATTTTCTTAGTCACATTAAGATGTTTCTTTAGAAAATACATCTAATGAATATAACAGAGTAGAACATAAGTAAAGCAAGTTGGTGGTCCTGACCCCTGTGTCATCTAGATCTCAACATTTCCTTTTTCTTTTCAGTTTATGTTCCACTCATATTGGCTTTTCATTTCCTTGAATATCAAGTCTAAGAAGATGTTGTTTCTTCTGCCTGGACCACTCCCTCCCCACTAATAAACTAGCTCCTCAACTTTCAGATCTTAGGTGTCACATCAAAAAAGCCTTCCTTGACAATTCAACTCAGGGGTCTCTGCTGGGTGCACCTATAGCACTCTGGTCTTTCCCTGTATGGCAACTCCTCCATTCAAATACACATCAAATCCTATTTCTGTGCCTCTAAGTAAGTTCTACTTTGTACCTTTAAGTAAATTCTACTTAACCTAACAAATACAGTGACAACAACCTTTAGAAATTATTTTGTAGATTTAAAGAAGGCAGTTAATATTAAAATACCCAGTCCAGTGCATATCATAAAGTAGGTGTAACTAAATTATAGCTATTATAATTACTAACTGAAAAAACAAACTAATTGCAACATGTACCTGCTTCAACCTGTGGTTTACTTAATATTTTAAAAATCAGCTCCTTTTTCGTAGTCAAGCATCTGGATTTTCATAACAGAAAACAAAAAGCCCTTTTAGGTCCAGGCGTGGTGGCTCATGCCTGTAATCCCAGCACTTTGGGAGGCCAAGGCGGGCGAATTACTTGAGGTTGGGAGTTTGAGACCAGCCTGGCCTATATGGTAAAACTCCATCTCTACTAAAAATACAAAATTTAGCCAGGTTGGTGGTGGGCACCTGCAATCCCAGCTACTTAGGAGACAGATGCACGAGAACTGCTTGAACCCCAGAGGTGGAGGTTCCAGGGAGCTGAGATAGCATCACTGCACTCTAGCCTGGGAGATAGAGCGAGACTCAGTCTCAAAACAAACAAACAAACAAACAGAAAACCCTTTTAGGTTTCTAGCCCTCTATTTTCTTAATAAGTCCCTGTGGCTACTACAGCTAATTGGTTCCTGGCTTTGCCAAAGGAGGCTGTATCTGTACTCTCTCCGCGTCTTTTAGCATATTTTTGGAAAAAGAAGTCTCTCTACTCCACTGTTCTGAATGCCATTCCTCCAGCACTCCCTAAAGCCTCTCCTGTCTTCTCTCTTTTCTTTTCTATTAATAAATACAACTTCTTTACCTCATATCTGACTCACAGGCTATACATACACTCACTTAGGGCTTGAGTTGTTGTGGAGGTGGGGAGAGACCCTCCTCTGACATAACATACCCTTCAAGCTTTTCCATCTTCTTTCTCCATTTACAAGCTCCAACACTGTCCAAAAGAACTTTCTGTGATAATGGATGTAATCTATGTCTGCACTGTCCAACCTAATAGCTGCCAAACAGACACATGGTGCTGAGTGCTTTGTAAATGGCTAGTGTACCTGAGAAACTTAATTTTTTATTTTTTACTTTGAATTAATTTATATTCAAAACATAAATATTTTCACCTAGTGTCTACCATATTGGATGATGCAGGGTTACTTGCTGATTCATTCTTCCTTACATCCTTTTCCCTCTCTAAATTGGACGCATTTCTTTTCACTTCCTATTTCACCACTGTATGACTTCTCCAAGAGGTAAGGGATCCTAATTGCCAATGCTAATAGACTCTTTAGTTTGATCTATTGGGAGCCTGTAGCCCTGCTGAAAGTTCCCTTCAGAACCTCTTTCCTTATAATGTTGTTCTTTACAGGTCGTCTCCACCTATCATCTGTTCTTCCTCTTTTTTCCGTCCATCATGTAAAAAAGACAGGTGTTTTGGAAAGTCTGTCCCTGACACATTTTTCCCCTGGCTAAAGCCTCTTCCTACTAAGTGATCTCAGTCACTTACAAAACTTAGCCTACCACCTCTAGGTACATGACTACCAAGCCTGGAGCTCTCCTAACACCAAACTGATGTTACAAAACCGTCTTCTGGAAAATCCCACTTGGATGTCTGTCTCATAGGCATTTTGAACTTAAAGTGTCTAAAATGGAGCTCTTTATCTTCTCACCATATTTTAACTTTTTTATAGGATCCCTCTTAGTGATGACACTCTTTTGAGTAAATCAACTCAGAAAACTGTACTCTTCTTTCTCTAACCAGTGAGTCACAAGGTCCAACCTAGGCTGATTTGCAACATCAACTTTTTCCTCCTTACCACCGGGACTCATTTGGGAATCTTATCCTTTTATTGTCATAGTGAAAGACTCTTCTCCTTCCTCAGAAAGGACCCCCATCTCTGCTCTGGATGACAAAATCTGTCTAGGATGGTATTAAAAGTGGCTCTACCTCTACGGAACTGATGTGTGATTGATGGCACCCCACCCGCCTTGGACATTCCTGGGTTATATCCCCATAGTTACCTTTGCTGCAGCTCTGTCCAGCTATGTATTTCTGGGTGGTATATTCTTTTTTTCTTTCTTTCTTTTTCCACTGGACTAACTTTGATTGGTGGCATTTTTTAAAAAATTATACTTCTGGGATGCATGTGCAGAATATGCAGGTTTGTTACATAGGTACACACGTGCCATAGTGGTTTGCTGCACCCATCAACCCGTCATCTACATTAGGTATTTCTCCGAATGCTATTCTTCCCCTAGCCCCCTAGCTGCCAATAAGCACTGGTGTATGATGTTCCCCTCCCTGTGCCCATGTGTTCCCATTGTTCACCTCCCACTTATGAGTGAGAACACGCAGTGTTTGGTTTTCTGTCCTTGTGATAGTTTGCTGAGAATGATGGTTTCCAGCTTCATCCATGTCTCTGCAAAGGACATGAACTCATCCTTTTTTATGGCTGCATAGTATTCCATGGTGTATATGTGCCACATTTTCTTAATCCAATCTATCACTGATGGGCGTTTGGGTTGGTTCCAAGTCTTTGTTATTGTGAATAGTGCTGCAATAAACATACGTGTGCATGTGTCTTTACAGTAGAATGATTTATAATCCTTTTGGTATATTCTAGGTGTTATTTTCTATTTCTGTTCTGGGACTCACTGCTAAGGTGACCATATAATTTGTTTCTCAAACTAGAATATTTTTTAAAAGGAAAGGGGTGTTACTAATATTTATACTAGGCATAAACTGGGACAGTCCTAGAAAAATGGAGATGTTTGCTGCTTACCAGTTGTTGACAGTGTTAACATATTAAGAACTATATAAACTATAGAAAATAATAATAGCAGCTAAAATTTCTTGAGAGTTTAGCATGATCCATTCACTTTGCTGTATGCTTTATACTGTTTAATACATTTAATCTCTATTAGTTATTATTGTCCTTGTTTTATATGAAGAAACTAAAGGTACAATACTAACCTGCACAGCTGGTAGGAAATTGAACTGGGATTTGAAGGAGATGGTCTGACTGACAGTTGCCCTCCAAATTGCTCACTAGACTGGATTCAGGTTCCCCTGTCTTTTCTGTACTGGTCATTAAACTTTTTCCTACACAGTCACCTCAAACTTATCAATCTTACTATACTTAATTGTTTTTCTTTTTAAATTAACCATCTTCTGAGCTCAAGTGCTAGGTTTACTCTTTAACTGGGTTTCTCTTTGTCATATCCTGGTCTATCTTGTCCATATTGTAACACAAGAAATGTGCAAAATGGTCAATACATACATACCATAGCAATTTGCACAAAACTAGCTTAAAAAATGACTAGTTTTTGGCTGGGCACAGTGGCTCATGCCTGTAATCCCAGCACTTTGGGAAGCCGAGACGGGCAGATCACCTTGAGGTCAGGAGTTCGAGACCAGCCTGGCCAACAAGGTGAAACCCCGTCTCGACTGAAAACGCAAAAATTAGCCGGGAGTGGTGGCAGGCACCTGTAATCCCAGCTACTCAGGAGGCTGAGACAGGAAAATTGCTTGAACCTGGGAGCTGGAGGTTGCAGTGAGCTGAGATAGTGCCACAGCACTCCAGCCTGGGTGACAGTGCAAGACTCCATCTCAAAAAAAAAAAAAAAAAAAAGACTAGTTTTCTTTGATTTGAAAAAATGTACCTTACATGTGTGACCAAATTCTTTAAGATGTTCTAAAAATACTTTCTGTATATTTAAATTATCTCTGGGAAGGGAGAAATTACAAGATACAAATGTAGTTTTATATAAAAAAGCCCTTCTCATTTCTTATTTACTGTCATAGTTCCAGAGATTAGTACTTTCCCTATCCTAGCAGATACTCAATAAGCAATTCTTGGATGAATAATAATTTGTTAAAAATGTCAACCCTTGCATTTTCATTAGTAGAGATAAAAATATTTCCTTGATGACTTTAGGCTGCAGTAATTTCCCATTTTTAAATTTTCTTCCCTCAACCTTTGATTCTTATAAAATACCCCAATGATCTAGATCTTTTAAGTAATTCAATTGAGTGAGTTTGGTGTATGGAAAACACAAGTATAGTAGCAGCTAATGTGTTGAGAAAAGGAACGCAGCATAGTACATGGGAATCTAATAACACCACCAATGAAACTTAAAGTTCGTAAGTTGTGTGCTTGCACTAACTACTTTGTGTATCAGGGACATTTTTCTATTATCAGGGACCACTCACTATTCCCTGCTCCCAGCATGGAAATTTCCTTGGTTTACTTTCAGGAATATGGTGAGAAAAACTAAAATAGATGAAATATACATTGAAAAATTGTCCTATGAAGGTTTTTTTTTAAAAAAATGCTTTAAGATTACTGGATAGAAAAAAATAAATATCTAATTTTTTGGAAATTGTAAAATCTTAATGTGGCAGGTGCTATTATTTTTTTTAAATGATCAAGTACCTCTCAAAACTTTCCGGAATATAAATTCCCATTTCCCACACAAATTACTAGTTCTTCATTACCTAAAAAAAACCCAGCTCTTGTTACTGCTTATTGCTCTGTGATTTCTATAATATAAGGAGAGTAAATAGGATGTTCAGCAGCAGTTTAACCACTGACAAAATATGCCAAGTAACCAAGTTAACATGATTAGAGCCATGCAACATAACTGATTAAAGAGAGGGATATAAGGAACAGAAAAATAAAAGCATCTCTTTTTAGAATTTAATATTTTGTTTTATGACTTAGTCTTAACTGATTTTCCCTTCGGGTTAAAGTCAATTTGGTTTATTGATTGTTTACTTACTACTATCCCATAACATTTACTCTCTAGCCTTAGAGAAATAAAACACATGACCACGGTGACCAGCTCAAGGATCACAAAGGAAGTGAACTTTATTATTTCTTTCCCTTATAGGACTCATTTGAAAAGCAATCAGAAATCAACTTTTCTTCCTTTGTAAGAAAACGACACAAATATAAAAAAGGAGAAGATAGGAGATTATAGTTTTCATAACTACCATGCACACAGATCTATATTGGAAAGCCTAACTGTGTGATAAATGATCATTCACATCTGCCTATTCTGTTATTAGGAAACCAATTCAAAACAGCATTCAGTCAGCTTCCCAGAGCCTTGGGGGGTATTTAGAATTGTGTTTGATAGATGAGTTCAATAAATAAAGACACGTGAAGTGCTCATAAATCATCAGAAACCAATAAATTGTTAGTAAATAGGAATACAAACAAAAACTGTACCTTCTTTGAAACAGCAAAGTGGCATAGAGAGTGCTTGGAATTAGTTAAGATGTTACTAAAATTATTTGTGTTTTATTGGAGGATCAAAGGAATGCCCTATTTTGAACAAATCAATGAAACATAAATTTTAGCTACCATACCCAGCCTTTGTTTAACTCTTCCCATAAAATGCTTACAACTGTAACTTTAGCAGGCTTTGACAGTAGGCTATTGTGTTTTTAACTGGCAACCTTGTTCCCTTGATTCTGCTTATTTGATAAAACATGCCAACGGTAATTCATTTTTGTTAGCATAAAACCACTGTGAAATTACTGTTTCACAGAAGGTGTCCGAAGACCTTTAACTATCTGGGGTCATGGAATATTTTCCCTCAACAAATTATATTTTTGTCATATTCTCTCTGCCTTGGGAATATAGTAGCTCATGTTGACCTTTGAGTAGAAAGATTGATTATACGAGGGCACAAAGACTACAATGAAGAGATTTTGGAGCAAACTGAATAAAACATGTTAAAGGCTGTTTCTACAGCCAAAGAAATGTTGTCCAGAGCATAATACATAATAACAAGGACATACTGTTATTATAGATTTTGACTTTCAATTCTGCCTGGAATTTAAGACAATGAATCTTCCCAATACAACAGACATAGTTTCAACACTACATCTAAACTTCAAATATTAAAGAAGTGAGACACTCAAATTCAGAACTCTTAAATGTAATTTTGTAGACTTTTGCTTCCATCTAGTAAGCTTCTTAGTTTCAAGCCTATATTCTTTGCTTAAACAATGGTTATAGAAAGTTCAGGATGTTTATAGCTTTGGTATAGTGAACATATATAAGAAATTATAATGCATAAGAAATAAAGAGAACTTACAAAATGTGTGGGTTTTCTAGAAGTGCCAACCTTAATATATGTGAGGAATATCTGTGTGTGGGGTGTGTGTGTGTGTGTGTGTCTGCTTTGAAAGACATCAATGTGAACTTCCTCATTCTATAGTCTCCTAGGATTCATTTCCTTCATGCAAAAGCACTGCCTAATTGAGTCTATTGTATAGTTTATTGTACTTATTACATATATAGGTAATTCTTCACTCACAATGTCTTTGAAGGACGGTGACATTTTAGTTTGTTTTAAATATCCATTTGTGTTTTTCTGCCTGTAGGCAGACATAATCAACTCATTCGCAGATAAATTCACTTATATGCAAATGGGTTATTTTGAAATTTATTTTGAAATTGATATAGGCAGGAATATGCATGTATTATGCAGCCATTAAAAATCACTCTTGCCAATAATTTTTACAACTGGAGAAAATATTCAAGGTATATTTTTAAAAAGGGACTATGAAATTGTGTATACATTATAATTAAAATAATGTGCATTACATTTATTGCAGCACTATTCACAATAGCAAAGACTTGGAATCAACCCAAATGTCCATCAGTAACAGACTAGATTAAGAAAATGTGGCACATATACACCATGGAATACTATGCAGCCATAAAAAAGGATGAGTTTGTGTCCTTTGTAGGGACATGGATGCAGCTG
>NW_012107164.1:90511-123853 GCF_000951045.1 Mandrillus leucophaeus
GTGGCACATATACACCATGGAATACTATGCAGCCATAAAAAAGGATGAGTTTGTGTCCTTTGTAGGGACATGGATGCAGCTGGAAATCATCATTCTCAGCAAAGTATCACAAGAACAGAAAACCAAACACCGCATGTTCTCACTCATATGTGGGAATTGAACAATGAGAACGCTTGGACACAGGAAGGGGAACATCACACACCAGGGCCTATTGTGGGGAGGGGACAGTGGGGAGGGATAGCATTAGGAGATATACCTAATGTAAATGACGAGTTAGTGGGTAAAGCACACCAACATGGCACATGTATACATATGTAACAAACTTGCACGTTGTGCACATGTACCCTAGAACTTAAAGTATAATAATAAAAAAAAAAATTTAAATAAAAAAGGAAACAATAGTTGCTGGAGAGGATGTGGAGAAATAGGGACCCTTTTACACTTTTGGTGGGGAGTGTAAATTAGTTCATCCATTGTGGAAGACAGTGCGGCGATTCCTCAAGGATCTAGAACTAGAAATACAATTTGATCCAGCAATTCCATTACTGGGTATATATCCAAAGGATTATAAATCACGCTACTATAAAGACACATGCCCACGAATGTTTATTGCGGCACTGTTCACAATAGCAAAGACTTGGAACCAACTCAAATGTCCATCAATGATAGACTGGATTAAGAAAATGTGGCACATATACACCATGGGATATTATGCAGCCATAAAAAAGGATGAGTTCATGTCCTTTGTGGGGACAGGGATGCAATTGAAAACCATCATTCTCAGCAAACAATCACAAGGACAGAAATCCAAACACTGCATGTTTTCACTCATAGGTGGGAATTGAACGATGAGAACACTTGGACACAGGGCGGGGAACATCACACACCAGAGCCTGTCAGGGGGTGGGGGCTGGGGGAGAGGGATAGCATTAGGAGAAATACCTAATGTAAATGACAAGTTGATGGGTGCAGCAAACCAACATGGCACATGTATACCTATGCAACACACCCGCACGTTGTGCACATGTACCCTAGAACTTAAGGTATACCTATATGTATATAAAAAGTCAGCAGAGCACCAAAAAAAAATAAAAAATAAATAAAAATGAAATCAACGAGACTGTCAAAAAAATAAAATAATGTGTATTACATATATATATTTAGTATATAAATATATGCATAATACGTATATATTTAATATATAAATATATGCATAATATGTATATATTTAATATATAAATATATGCATAATATGTATTTCACATACCTATATGCACTCATATTTCTGGGGACTATGGATGATTTTTATTTGTATGCTTATACTTTACATAATTTCCTTATCTTTTATAATGAATCTTAAAAAATCAGTCAAAATAAACATTATTTTTAAAGAAATCCCTACAGACTCAATCAAAGCCTCATTAAAATGTTGTTTCCTATTGTTGCATGATCCAGGACAACATGATAAGTAACACTGTCATATAATGATGCTTTTGTGGTGTCACTGTAATTACATCTTTTGAGACAAAATCTGAGGTACACTTGCTTTACACCAGATTTTGTTCTACGGAGAGCAGATGTAGACAAAGATATTGTGAAAGGTTACTGTGTTTGTGGGTAAGCACAGACTGGATTTGCACAACTTAGATGTCAAGACTTCTAGTTAATTTCTAGTTAATTTCTAATCAAGATTAATATTCTGGCAAAACAATATCTATCAATTTTTGAGACATTAATTTCAAAGAAAACATTTATATTTCTCCTGGAGAAACACAGTACTAAATAAACCTGTGTTTTAAAGATCACTGGCTTTCTTTAAAGATCACTAACTTTCTTTGAATTTTTTTCCTCCACGTGAGAAATAACTCCCACTTCCTGTTTATTTGTGGCACAGCTACATTTCTTTCTTTTAGTCTATGGAATATGATTATTTCTATCTCTCCCCTCCTTCTTTTTTTTTCTATCTTAGTAAAGGCCATTTCTTCTTTCTAACATAACATTTATTACATATCTTGACATATCTTTCTGCCTGCTTTCCAATGTATTAAGATAGGAAGTAAATATATATATATATATATAATACCATATATAGTACAATTTAAATAGCATTTATTTTATATATATATATACACACACATACATATATACACTATATATATTATTAACCAGGTGGAACTATCTACATCACCTACAGAACTATCTGTACCCACTAAAGGGTATAGAGCTTGTCCTTGAGTACATATCCACTGATGGTTCAAGTCTTTTCTTCCTATTCCACACTGTTCTGTTTTCCATGGGGGTTTGACATCTTCTGTAGGATCAACATAGATGGTGTCTGTTAGCTTGTGGCTAGCACAACCACAATAATTTGGGCTTTTGCTTATTGGGGCTAAAAATATATTTAAAAAATTGTACAATCTGAAGAAATACTACACTAATTGTTGTGGCCGGAATACCAAATAAGGTGAAAAGTGAAGTTTGAGGGCTTACTTTAAAAATTAACATACATGGCATAATTTATTTGAAAAATTAAAGCACCCTTATTAACTACTTGGTCAAGTTGACTTTCCAAAGAATGCATACAAATAGATATTTGTGCAAACAAATATCTCTAAGGAGAATGAAATACTCTTTCAGCAATGAGATTTGCCCTTTGTAAGGAGATGGACTGATCTCATTAGTGCATCAAATGAACTATGTATACAAATGTGCATTTGGTGCATTTCTGTATTTCTCTTTTAGTTCTAGGCTGGTGGTCCCCACAGACCAGTAGGATCATACACAGACTATGCTAGCCATTGGTTAGGCTACTGTCTTTACCTTCATTAGAAATGACATTTTAATGGGCCCACTAATTTCAACATATGAATAACACAGCCTATTTTCTGCAATATGAAAATTGATAATATCAGAATAATGCTTTTTTTCCTTCTCAAGTTAAATACCTTTAGTTGCAGCATTTTTATTCACCAACAGAAGAAAATAGAAACTGCAAGAAAATAATTTCTTATGTGTCCATAGAATTATTCTCTGGGAGCAGTAAGAGTTTGGGTATATTTGTATATTTGAGTATATAGATAATGTTCACCTCTGAATATTTTTTATATATATATATATATATATATATATATATATGCTATAAAACACAAAAGGGTGAATGAATGTCAAGGTATGAAATTATTTTAAAGAATCTGGTTTGTAGACGTATATCTCCTAAATCCTACTATTTGGAAAGAACAGATGAAATATAACATTTAATGCCACTTCACTAACAAAACCTCTGGGTTTCTAACCTTTCAGAGGTGCCAGTGTTTCCCTTGATCAACTTGACTAACTTCAGAAGGAAACCATAGTCCAACTGCAGTTTCCATAGAAACATACCATTTTATAAGATGCATCTACTAAATGGTGGTATCTCATTCCATATTGTTTCATTTATGTTGTTATTTGTAAATGTATTCTAAGACAAATAAAATTATTTTAAAGACATACATTTCAAATAGCATGTGAAATGTCAAAATAATTCATTGAAAGTCTGAATAAACTTCAGTAGAAGTCACAGTAAACACTCTGGCTGAGGCTGCTATTACTGGCTTACTTACAAATATATAAACAGGATTGATAAATTTAGCTATTTTAAATTACTCAGCCATTTAGTGCTTTGAGCTAAGCTGTAGTTTTTTGAAGGCCACTTTGTTAGAATGAGATATTATGAAACATCCGCTGTATAATTTACAAACCTTAGCATCATAGTTTACCTTATGCTTCTTTCAGAGTGCATTTTCCCCTTTCTAAAGTCTCAATTGTTTAATTTTGTAAAAACTATTCATACAAGAGTGATATTTTTGAACTAGACCTAATGTAATACATTTTGAAGAATTCCAATAGCAGCTAGCAATGAGAAACAGGAAACTTCTATATGTTGCTAATAGAAAAATCCTTTCTATTTCTTGTATGCTTGTGTTGTCAGTAGAAGTGGGTTTGGATTAACATGAAACTAATGTTTAAAAACATGTATCCTAGGCCAAAAACAACTTGATAGGATAACAAACTCCAATGCCTAACCCAAAGCACTATCTTCCAAACAACTGACAAAAAGTAAGATTCAGGGAAGTAATTTTTTAGTACTAGCACATGCAGTATATGACATACAAGCATCAAACATTACCACTTTCAATAAACACAACAGGGAAAGAATGATGCTTTTTTAACTCTACAGATGGTAACTTAACACAAAACTATAGATGTATAAGACAATAATTCCTCCTACCTTGATGAAGGCAGAGAAGAATGACTTATACAGGCAAGATGTGGATTTAATTCTTAATTTTTTTCTTGAACCTCAAATCTACTTAATGAACATACCATACAAAATATACAATAATTTAAATGGTTATTAGATTTCAAAAGCAGCTCGCTGATGGTTTTTAATGATTATACTTGCACTTTTACTATATATAAAAATTATAATATTAAATGAAGTAAAACAAAGACAGAAAATGAAACAACACTAAACTATATGAATGAATTTTACTTTCAGAGCTAAAGTGCAATAATTGACCATTTTCTCATGAATTATGCATTGTATATAAAAAATTGTAGGCATTATGCAATACATAGGGTTTGAGGCAGATACAGAGAGGCATAAAATATCTCAGTAACTTTACAATTTGGTTGCCTACTTGGAAATTGATACTTTTATAGGCCTAGTTATAGAAATAAGCATACATACCCTGGTCTAACACTTCTTCTTCTTCTCGTTTTGGCTGCTGTAGTAAGGGAATCTTATCTTTATATTCTGTTTCTGTAAATGATCAAAGACGCCGAGCATAAATTTGCAGTATGTATCGTATGTATTACATACTTAAAATAGTTTATTGGAAATACTCCATAAACATAAAAATACTATTCAGGGTCTTGTGCTTATTAAAGTATTAAGAATTCATATGATAGAAATGCTCTAATTCATAAACTCCCCACCCTCCCGGCCCCCCAGCAAAACCTACAAATTACCAGACATCTGACTTAATAACTAGGTCAACTACCCTTTCAATAATATATAAATGATACAGAATTTTCAAAATGCATTGACAAAATGACTTATATTTGTTTTCTTAAATTAAATTTAGTACTGTTTTAAGAAGATTTAAGAACACTTTAAGGCATATTCTCTAAATATAGTAGAATCTTAATAAATGGCCAGAATGCTATGCTAACTTCTCTCATAAAATTTCCACTAGAAAGAAATAAGAAGCTGCTCTCGCATGTTAAGACTCAACTTGCAAAACTCAATCAAAGTCTCAGCATACTTCACGCAACAAAACAGGGAGTAGACTTTGCAATTTTCAGTTAAAGAGTGACAGTCGATATGACCATTTTGCAGATGAACAATATATATATATGTTAAAGAACAATTCTGAGAATTAGATAAAAAAAAGTCAAGACTAGCAATGCTTCACAAATCAATAATTGTTCTTTGCCTGAAGAAGCCCATTAAATGGATAATTTAAAGTATGGCTGGAGATGATAACTATTTTCCCCGGCAAACTGTAGTGATCTTTAGAACATGGTGCATAAATTCATAAATTGTGTAAGTCATTACTGGTTAAGGAAGGAGTTAGATGAGGAAATGAGAAAACATGAATTAAATGAGGAAAGGTCTACATTTATGGGATTGGTCCCAAAACAAATCTGTTTTATCCCTGGCTGAGATTTTCCTCTTTAACTGTTTTGATGGGGACATGTCAGGGAGGGGAGATAGGATATGAAAGAGAAAAATGAGAAAATAAGAAATAGTGTGTACATGTGACTGGTAGATAGAAGAAGGGAATAAAGATGGTTTTAAATATAGTCAAACAAGATACATACAAAAATATAAAATACAAAATTATATATTACTTTATATTAAACATCAATTATTACCTTTGTGATGTTCATGCATCATAACCATATCAGACTTCACGGGAATTGGAATGTTGGCCTCTGGTGGTATGGTTCTGAACGTATCTGGAGCTACATTCTGGGTACAGGTCATGAAAGAAACTGCATGCTTGGCTTCCATGTAATACATAATGTATAAGTTGCACATTTCATCACTAGATGTGCCACTGCAGGCAAAAAAATAGATATAACAAATCAACCATTCACATAAAACGCATGCTTAATGCAAGAAAAATGCAGCCATTAAATCTGCCAGCAACGGATTCAAAGGTAGAAATACTGTGGATTTATTTTATAGCTTTCATTAAAACCCATCACAGTTTTCAACATCAAAAGCACATTGTCAAAGGCGTATTTCCACTTAACAATGGAGTGTCAGTTTGCAGGCACACCATGAACACTACTAAATACCACTGATGAAAATGGCATTTTAGTAGATGAGGGATATGGTACTTTCTTTTCTCTCTTGAATCTTTTTATTCTTTAGCCCCCACCTATTTGCTAAAATTCTAGACTGAGAAAAGTTACTGTTCCCATGGAAAATCTTTATTATTTCCTTAACAATGGTAAAAATCAGTAACCTTCAATAGAATTATCATATATTATTTATTATAAGTCTTTAAAAATGGCTTTTCCCCTTAACACTGAAAGTCCTGGACCTTGTTTTTGGTTAACTGCCTCCTTCCTCATGGCCAGATAAATCTAGAATCATTGTCCACACTAAGACATTCAAAGTGTATCTCTGATGTCTTCTTGGCAGCTAGGCTTTTATAGCAGGGTTGAAAAGAATGCCTCAGGAATGACTCAAAATGAAATCAGCACTCATCTTTTTTAAGGGCTGAGATGTGACGGAAGAAATGCTGTACAGTTGAATGACTCAATGTTAAAAATAGATTTTAAAACAGTGGACATTTCCAAGAAAAAAGTTCCCAATGATAGAAAAAAAATCTAATAGTTTACAAAACATGTATTTTGCTTCCTCACCTCACATGGGTTATTATATATTTCATTCTCTTTAGTATTATTAGGAAGGAACTATTTAAGTACACCTTCACAAGACTTTTATATAGCAAAGTTGTTTGGGCAAAGGAACACTTCCATTTTAGTATTAGTATTGACAATTTTTAGCAAGACTACACTAATGAAAAAAGCTATGAGGTAGGTTACTTGCCGTACAGAAATATATCAGTGTTTATTTTTCCAGCAATGTCATGCAGCACTCACTTTCTCTCCATAGCAACAATATGACATCAGCAAGGGAAGGAAAAAAATAAAAATATTTTACAAAGGGATTTGATTTTTCTAAGCTTTGAAAATGTAGAGTCCTTGAGAGACCACAGGAATAAGCCTCTGCCATTGGAAGCTCTGTTTATGCTTTAGAAATCATTTTGCTTCTCACTCTCTGAATCTGATACCTGTCAGTGTAACTGCTTCTCCCGTGAAATATAAGCAAATAGTGAAGTGCAAACCCAAACAAACATCTGTTTACTGTACGTCTTCATAGTGTCAAAACACCATTCCTAAGAATTACATTTTAACAGCCTTGGAGTTGGTCAGTATGTGCTATAAAAGGAATGGCTGTTGCAAAAATAATAAACCGGAGCCTCCCGCCATATTATCCTTCTCTTTCCTGATTAAAAAAAAGGAGGTATGTGTAGATCAACTAAGCAAAAAGGAAAAAGGAATTTAAGATGTGGCTCTAGCTTTAAAAACCTTTAATCATCTTGCAGAGAGGAAAAGCAAAATAATCATTTAAGCATCTCAAATTAATGAAAGGAAAAACATTTTAAATTCATATAATAATTTATGAAACTTGCAACTCATCAATGGATGGGTCCTTCCGCATTTTCTCTTTTTGGGAATGTCAATACCCACGTTTTCACTGGAGAAGCTATACCCACCCACAACAGCATATGTAAGACAACCAGTATCCTCGTTTTTTTCCTTACTAAAAACCTACACAGAATGAAGTAACTATCCCTGCTGGTCTAAATATTGTTGGTCCCTTGGGCCAGTGTGTTCTCTGTTGCATAAATGGAAATTGTTTGTTCTGTGAGCTATTATATGTTTTTATAAAATAGTTAGGGAATTCTAGAATTTTTTTTACTCATCCTAATTTTCTTCTGGAGTAATATTTCCACAATTATTACCACAAAACTTTGGTCCCTGAAATGCTTACAGATGAGTTGAGAAAAAATTACCATATGACCGGCCGGGCACGGTGGCTCATGCCTGTAATCCCAGCACTTTGGGAGGCCGAGGTGGGTGTATCATGAGGTCAGGAGTTCAAGACAAGCCTGGCCAAGATGGTGAAACCTCATCTCTACTGAAAAAGCAAAAATTAGCTGGGTGCAGTGGCAGGCACCTGTAATCCCAGCTACTCAGAAGGTTGAGGCAGGAGAATTGCTTGAACCTGGGCGGCAGAGGTTGGAGTGAGCCGGGATTGTGCGCCACTGCGCTCCAGCCTGGGTGACAGACTGAGACTCCGTCTTAAAAAAAAAAAAAAAAAAAAAAAAAGCAAACAAAACAAAAAAACAAACAAACAAAAAACTTACCATATGACCAAATGAAAATGTTGGTCCATACAAGTTAAACAATGTTGCACTGCCTGATCCTTTAATACACAATGTGCTCATGACTGTATGGAGAGGTAGAGGGGTGGATACAGTAAGTTCTATTCCCTAAAGGAATCTGACCAGGCTCCTTTATGTTGCTGTGTGTTCCAGGGCATAATTTAAGAAAAGTTGTACTGTAAGATTTGCTCTTACATAGGTAGAAACAAAATGCTAGTATTGTTAAAGAATGACCAATCAAAAGGATTTCTTCAAAAGAGTAGTGTGCATGTAATAAAGCTATATAAAGCTATTCAAATGAATATACATATATATGCATACAGATGTGTAGCTAGAAATGTTTCATAACATGTCTTATCTGTATATAGACACGTAAATATCTATGTATGTTCTATCTGTATCCTTCCATCTGTCCATCCATTCAGATAAACATATAGTTTAAGCTTTCAGAAAAATCCATTAGAGATTTAAGAAGCAACTAATATCACAAAGTTTCAAAATAACTAATATAAAATATCTTGTTAATATATATTTCCTCAAAGATAATTTTGGTGCTTTTAAATGTGTCACATGTATATTTGGAAGGATTTGTTTTTAATATACATTTGAAAAGAAATTGTACTAAAAGTAAAAATTTCATTTCAAACAAGTGAAAGGTAATTATCTGAGAACAAGGAATTAAACTGTGCAATGTGGGCTCAGAGTAAGTCAGGACAATAAGTTACTCTTACTAAATTAAATTCGTTGTTATCACCAAAAAGCAGTAAGTAACAATTTAAAAACAAAAGAAAATTGTAGATAGTCATTATGGAGAAGAATATGAAATTAAAAGGTGGCATAAGTTTAGAATAATTTTATACTAATATTGGAGACAAAGGCAGCAATTACTATATTAGAAATAGTGTGTACCAAGGTACAAGGTTACATGTTTGAAAAACACATGTACTTAAGTATAGCAAATAAAGGAAAATGAGTAACTTTCTAAATAATGTAACTCTTTGTCCTCTACAACGTATGATTACACTTTATTATTTTAAATAGTATATTTGAGAAAATAAAAAATAAAAATATAAGCGAATGTTCCAAGTTATTTCCTCAAAAGTGAATTATCTTACCCTGTACTGAATTAACTTTTGAGAAAAATTATGCATATATGTGTAAAAGTATACATATATGTATGTGTGTACGCCTATGCACATATATATATATATACACAATACACTAATTCAATTACACATATATTATGTGTTAATTTGATACACATATAAATGTGTACACCTTTACACACATGATTTTCTGAGACTTATTAAGCAGCTCACCAATACAGTTCATTTGGGGCACCAATTCTATGACTCAAAATTGAATTTGATCAAATAATTTAGGAATCTTTGCTATCACAAGGAAAATTTCATTAAAAGAGCTGAACAAAAAGAGTCATACTTTATTCCTTTCCATCTATAATTAGATTTGTAGTCAAGGTAACTCTGAGCTCCTATGTGACAGAGAAACTATCATATGCTAAAAATGTTAGGAGTCAAATCATCCTTAGTATCAGCATCACAGTTTCCTTATTTTATTTTACAATCATTCACCTTTCATTCAAAAACAAAAAATCTCATTTTAAGACAAATTGCTTTCTGTATTCCTAAGGGAGTATTTTGACACATGTACCCTTAATTTCCACCGAGATCAACATATGCAATTCAACTCTGCTAATCTCAGTGATTTATTAACATGAGAAAGTAGGAAGGGAGATTATGTACACTGAATGGCCCTTTAAACATTCCCCAATGCCAGTGTGATTACTTAAAATGATGACTGCTGGCATTACTTATATTCCAAAATTACAGTAGTGCATTTATTTCATCTTCTTGCATAATAAAGTGCTTATGTGATAACTTCCTGTTTTATACTGACATACTTAATATAAATAGCTTTAGGTCTGACATAATGTGTGAACCTGAAAACTGAGGGATTGCATTGGGAGTTATACCTGATGTAAATGACGAGTTGAGGGGTGCTGACGAGTTGAGGGGTGCTGACGAGTTGATGGGTGCAGCACACCAACATGGCACAAGTATACATATGTAACAAACCTGCACGTTATGCACATGTACCCTAGAACTTAAAGTATAATAATAATAATAAAAAAAGAAAAAAAATAAAAAATAAAAAATAAGTATGTGTTGAATGAAGGAAGAATGAATAATCTTGCTTAATAAATGTTTACAACTTCATATGACATAGCATGTTTTCCCTAGTATATTATACTACTGAATAATGAGTCAGGTCAATTTTTTGTACTCAGTTGACCTGTGGGATTTCTGAACATATTTATCTATTTATATCCATATCTGTATATCCATCTGTCTAATCTGTTTACCTAGGTTCCATGAGAGCTTTTATAAAAATATATTACATTAGAAAGATATGTAAATACAGATTTAATAAAGTACCAAGTAATCTGAAATGTATGACTTAAAAAATTTCAAATATCATTGTATTCCATGTCTATACCACAAACACTCCAATAGCTCAAGAATTCCTTCACCTCTACCCCCTTTATATTCAACAAATGTTAGGCTTGAGAACAGGCAAAACTGGTATTACTAACTTTAGAAAGAAATATAAAAACTTTAGTCATTTTACAAAACTGTTAAACATTTCTTAAAAAGTTTTATGGTGCTTTTAAATGTATACATTAAGAAGTTATTTATCATGTAACTTTATTTTTGCATGTAATAATATTTAAAAATGCAGATTAAAGTGCTATATTGGTATCCATGAATATTCATATATTCATGAAATGACCCACTCCAAATGAAAAATATGACCAACAAAACTGACCAAATTGGTAAATATTATCTACCTAGTCCCAGTAATTAATATTACATTTTAGCATGTAAACTTTTAGCCTGATTAGCTGACTTAATGAGCTTAATTGGCTGACTTAATTAAATTCTATGTTTTTATTTAAACTTGACTAAACATTTGAAATGAATTTAGAGAAGTATCATCCTGAATATAAAATATGTAATGCAGTCAGGCACAAAATATTGCTTCTTCATAGATCAATTAGTAGTACTATGTTGTCAGTATATGTAATACTTTGGTGAAACTTTAGGATATATTATTCATATTTAGTATATAAAAATAAATATATGGATAAAACATTTTATCACTAAGTATATTTATTAATATATCTCATTAAATATATCTACTTTTAAAGTAGTTTTTATTATTAATATTACTTTTGATTGACAAATAATAGTAAGCATTTAATCATATCTTCTCACTTACAAGTGTGAGCTAAGTCATATGGAGGCAAAGGCATAAGAATGATATAATGGACTTTGGGGACTCAGGGGGAAAGAGTGGAAGGGGGTTAAGGATTTAAAAAACTACATATTGGGTACAGTTTACATTGCTTAGCTGACAGGTGCACCAAAATTGCAGAAATCCCTAAAGAACTTATCCATGTAACAAAAAACCACCTATTCTCCAAAAACTATTGAAATAAAAAATAATTTTGTAATGTAAAGTATGATGTGATTTTTTAATATATAGATACAGTGCGGTACTATTAAATCAAACTAATTAACAAATCCATCACTTTGCTTACCTATCTTTTTTTATTTATTTATTATTTTTTTATTTTGAGATGGAGACAGGGACACATCACTCCTGTTATTTGCTCTGTAGCCCAGGCTGAAGCACAATGGCACAATCTTAGCTCACTGCAACCTCTGCCTTCCAGGTTCAAGCGATTCTCCAGCCTCAGCCTCCTGAGTATCTGGGATTATGGGCATCCACCATCATGCCCGGCTAATTATTTTGTAGAGATGGGGTTTCACCATGTTGGCCAAGCTGCTCTTGAACTCCTGACCTAAGGCGATCCGCCCGCCTTGGCCTCCCAAAGTGCTGAGATTACAGGCATGAGCCATTGCCCTCGGCCCTATCATTTTTTAAATCATGAAACATTTGACATTTCCTCTTTTAGTTATTTTGAAATATATAGTGCCTTATATTGACTATAGTCATTCTTCTGTGCAGTAGGTCTCAAAATCTATTCCTCCTGTCTATCTGAAACTTTATGCCCTCTAACAATTCCTATTACCTCCTTACCCACCCTTCAGTAACCATCATTCTATTCTCTATTTCTATGAGTTCAACTTTTTTAGACTCCACATATAAGTGAGATCATGCGGTATTTGTATTAATATATCTGTGCCTGGCTTATTTCACTTAATACATCCTTCAGATTCATCCACCTTGTCACAAATGACAGGATTTCCCCCTTTGTAAAGGCTAAATAGTATTTCATCATGCATGTGTAAAACACATTTTCTTTATGCATTCATCCATTTATGGACACTCAGGTGGTTAAATCCATCTCCTATTTTTACATGGTGGTATTTTAAGAAGAATCCCTATTATGGGAAAATCAGACTCTACTTTTCAATGCTTTTCATAAGTTACCCATGATTGTTCTACCCAAGCAAAGTTTTCTCCAGTTCTACAATTTCTAGCTTAATACAGTTAAGATTGGTTTTAGTAGAAGAACCACTCAACTGAAAACTTTCCTAGTAGGCTACTGTCAACAGTTATTCTGTAAAACCTAGTTTCCATGTAACCACAGAACAGAAAGGTTTAAAACTTGAAGCTGAGAGTTCTCCCAGTACATGGAGGAGGCAACTACTGGCCCCAGCCTATCCTTAGATAAGTGTGATTTATACCTATGTGTGCTTCAGGCTCAGGGCTCAAATCTGTGTCCTGTGGGAATGTGTATTTGTATGTGTGGGTTGGAGGTAGGTGGGAAAAGAAAAGAGGCAGAGGAGATATATGGATTAACAGAGTATCATTTAATTTAACCAACATCATAAATTACTAGTTTATTTCACTGGTTACATTCTCAACTGTGATCCTGTAGTAGTCTATGGAGGTTGTGCTTATTATTTTACAAAACAGAGACACATTGCTGTTGTTATTTGTCTAAAAACAAAAAGTATACTAACTGCTATGAGATGATTATCCATTATTATGAAAACTTTTATTCATACTTAAATGTATTAAAATTTGTCTTGTTTGTCGTTCCACTGGTAAAAAAATTGCTTCTGTAGTAGAAATTAAATATTCAGAATATGGGCTCACCCAATAAGTTAATTTCCTATAATTTCTTTCCATTTCATTTTTATTACAAAATAGTGTTTCCTTTAGTCCACATGAGATTTATGAAAGGATAAATTAGTGTAGTCATTTTAGGGTATTATTTTAAAGCAAAATGCACATTTTAAAAAAGACAAGAATTATTCTAGACTCATGGAACTGAAAGAGGTCTCCAGAGATCACTTTGGCCTCCCATCCCAGTACTATAACAAGTCATTAATTTCTATGGCTGATATTACCTCACAGACAGAACTCAGAAGGGTAGAATTTGGCCAAAGTAACAAACCTCCCCCAACAAAACGTAAAGAGACCTCTAGGCAAAAAATTCTGTTTTTTCCACACTTAAAACTTGTAACCAATGCAAGTGATGTGTTGAAAGGGAATTTTTACTGCTCTGTTTACTTACTACAAAGGTTACTACCATAATCTGGAGCATTTAAGTAAACTACCTATGGCTCTGCACTGACATAAAATGAACAACTGATGGATACCCTCCGAATCATGTTACCTTATGTATTTAAAGATTGTTAAGAAGGGACTTCTTATGCTCTTTCTTTCAAATCTAGTTATGCCTCCTTTGTCAGTCCTTTTCTTACCATCAACATTTCCCATAACTCAATAATACTATTGCTTTCCTGAAGTCTCTTTCCCAAATTTAGCACATTTATCAAAAACCAAAGCTGTTGGAAACTATTTCTGTAACAGAAATTGATAAAGTTTTATTTGTTTTATCCTTAGCCTTAAAGTTTATGCTTACTAATATAAAAAAGCCATTTAGAGTGACATAAAAATTCTTTTACACCATAGCAAATGTTCCTGCTTTCTTTTTTAAACCTGCCTCAGTACCTTTTCCCTTTCTCCATACAGCCAACAGTTAGTGTTGCTATCACAAGAATCATCTTGAGGGCATCTAAAGCATATTTTCAGATGCTTACTTTCTGTAACTTCTCTTTGATTAAGAGATAAATGGTTTAAAACTCTAGCTTCCAGATGGCATCAGTAATATTTTAAAACCTTGTTTAACATAAAAAGAAGTCTCCTTGATTCTTTTCTATCAAAAAGTATGAAAAGAAACTACCTTTCATTTTTCATTTAGGTAAGTTTTTTTTAAAGAGTTCATAGTACTTTGAAAATTTTACGTAGTGTTATAGGATATAATTATTTCAAGGAGGCCCACTATTTAAAAAACCATTTAAAAGGCTCGACATTCTTTTTTGATAAAGTGTTGCATATTATTATCCTTATTTAGTAGACTAAACAACTGGAAATTAAATTCACAGGAGTTTTAACATCATGGTTCTGAGTATTTAACGGGAATCACCAAATGTAGACCCCGTGAACACAGGGCAAAAAGGCACTTAAGAAAAAATTGTCATTATCATTATATTTTCTTTATTAAGATGAGCCTGAGGAAGAAATATGAAGTCTTTGGTAATTATAATATTTAGAGGTATGATACCGAAGGTTTTGAGGAAGTAAGAAAAAGAGAAGCATGAAAAAATGAGCATATGTTCTGGGGTTTCTCCAAATCAATCAGTTTTGAAATGATAAAATGCTACAGTTTGTTGTAACTGTCCATGACAGGACAAAAAATGTACAATTTATTCACAAAGATAGCTGTAACCTGTAATCATGCCTTATCCCAATAAAATATCTTTAAATAGTGGAATGTGCAGAATCATACCCAATGTGTGTGGCTTCTGTCCTTCCTTCACCAGTGAATACACATCTTGCAGCCAGTAGGTCACCAAAACTTACATCAACTGGGTGCTCCACAGGGTAGAAAGCCTACCAAAAAGACAAACACAATGAATCATTAATATTACCAATAAAATCCAGAACTACATGCTTGATTGTGTTCCTTACCCTTTTTTTTTGAGGGTTTTATCATGAAGGGATGTTGAATTTTATCAAATGCTTTTTTTTTTTTTTTGAGATGGAGTCTCACTCTGTTGCCCAGGCTGGAGTGCAGTGGTGCAGTCTTGGCTTACTGCAAGCTCCACTTCCGGATTCAAGTGATTCTCCTGCCTCAGCCTCCCAAGTAGCTGGGACTACAGGCGCCTGCCACCATGCCAGGCTAAGTTTTTGTATTTTTAGTAGAGACGGGGTTTCACCGTGTTAGTCAGGATGGTCTCGATCTCCTGACCTCATGATCCACCAGCCTCGGCCTCCCAAAGTGTTGGGATTACAGGCGTGAGCCACCGCGCCCGGCTATCAAATGCTTTTTCAGCATCCATTCAACTGATCAGAGGGTTTTTGACCTTAATTCTATTGATACAATATATCACAGAACCACATACTTTAATAATGTGAAGCTTGGTACACTCTGGGTAGAGAGGACGAAGACAGATAGTGAAACAGACACACACAAACACACACACACACACACAAATAATCACTGGATAAAAAGAGTTCACCTTTAATTAATCACTTTATATTTTATGACAAGAGCACCAAACTTTGAAATAAACAAATAAGTACTATTAGCAAATGCATCCCATAAAAATCAGAATAAATGTGATAATAGAAGAGCTGTCTGAAATTCTGTCTCTGAACAAATGATGGGATGTAAAAGGCCACCAACATGCTTTGACCATATTGAGAAAACTAATAAAGCACCAAATAGGAAACTGCAAAAAAGAGATTACACAGCTCAGTTATACAGCTAAGGCAGATTTAGAGATTTTTAGAGAAAGTCATAAGAGTTGCATAATAATTTTTAAAAATTACTTTCTGCTGGTTAATATTTTTTTCTCTCAAAATTAAACTAGATTTTACACACCTGTGGCAGCTGAGGGCTCTGTCGTCCAATCAGTGTCCACTGTCCATTTCTTACTCTGTATCCACTTACTACCTTACCTGTAATAAACACAAATTTTAATCATATAATATAATGAGGTATTAGAAAAACAAAAGGCATATTTACTTTCCTACTTTAAAGTAGAAATCTGAGTATTTTCAGAGCCGCAAATACTGAGTATCTTAGTAAAAACAATATGATAAAACAGCATAAAATATTTCAAGGTCTTACATGAAATCACTTTCATTGAAACAGACTTAAGGTCAAACACAATTCCCATTTTAATTTATGGCACCAGGAAGCATAATGGTAAATATTTATAATTTAACATGTAAAGTTCTTACCTAAATGGTGAGTGTGAACTCTATAGGCAAAGACATGCATTGGATAATTTTTATAATGGCATGAAATGTCAGAATTCACCACTGTGGGAAATGAAAACACAGACAAAAGTCACTATTCAACTGGAAAATGACATTATTCTTGTCTAAAAGTATGCACAGGGTATTCACAAGATGCTAGGGACTGAGGTTTTCTTATGACTTAAACACACAAGATATTAAGCACTTATTCTGTGCCAGCCATTTTACTCACATGAATTCAGAACCCCTTGCCTTATATTTTTATTTTATTCATAAACAGAATGACTAGAAACAAATCAAAATACTCTGTTAGTGAAAACGTAGGCTTAATTTGTTACCTTTAGCTTGAAATTTATCCAGTTGAGAAAGCTTAAAAATTGGTTTTTATTTTTGGAATGGAATAATTTTTGAAAAATTGAATGCAGACACCTAAGATCACTAGATTGACAGTTCCTGTTGAGAAGAGGACATTTCATATTGTTCCTTCCTTACAGTCTAACACAGTAACTATTCAATAAATATTCATTTTATAATAGATGAAAAATGGTAACAAAGAGACCATACTGGTCATTAACTTTAAGAGATTCCCAGGGAAAACAAATGAACAATATATCATATGGCACTTTCATTAGAGGATCATAACATATATTGATAAATAATATTATACTTACTCTCATCGCTTCTAGTAAACTTGGGAGAATCAGCTATGATCATCCCCATTTTGCAAGTAAAGTAATAAGCCAACTATATCCAAGTTTAAAGACTAAGTTGGTGTTGGATTTGCTAGTCGTTTAATTTGTAAACCTTTCTATGTAGAAGTTTGTGTTACTGCTCATTATGCAGTGTGTCCTCTGCATCTCAAGAATGGATGATTTACTTTTAAATACTCAAGATTTATTCTTTAATTTATATAACACACATCTACCCAAGGGCCTCAATTCCTAGCATCTCAGCAAAGAATGGAAAAGTAATAAACCACTGGCTTGGAATAATACAAAAATCTATTTTAAATCTAAGGACAATAAAGTATTGGTTTATTTTTCCAAGACCTAAAAATATTGATTATTTCTAAAGTTTATAAAAAATACACCATAAATCCATTTCTACAGTTTAGGTAATGAGGTAATGGTAAATATTAAAAAATCATTACTCACCTTTTTCTCCTGCTGGGATAACAGTGTCAACAGACATCATAAGGTACATGCCAGCAATTAAAGGCTGTCTGCAGAAAAAAATAATATTTTTCTAAATTACCTGAAAAAGTCAAAATGACGTTTTGGAAAAACACCATATACCTCAATACTCTGGTTTATAAAATGTGATGCTCGTGAACATCAAAATGAAATAGAAAATGAGGAAGAATTTTTTTTCCTTAAAAAATAATTTTTCATGTGAAGGCAGGCTCTAAATGGTTCCTGTGATAGCTAACTTTACATGTCGACTTGGCCAGGTGCCTGGTTGTTTGGTCAAACACTAGTCTAGGTGTTGCTGGGTAGGTGATTTTTAAATGTGATTAACCTTTAAATTAAACTTTGAGTAAAGCAGATTATTTTCCATAGTGTGGGTGGGCTTCATCTAATCCATTGAAAGCCCGAAGAGAAAAGACTAAGGTCCCCTCAAAAGGAAAGGATTCTGCCTGTGAATTGCCTTTGGACTCAAGAATGCAACATCAACCCTTCCTTGAATTTCCAATTGGCCCAATGGATTTAGAACTTAATCAGTCCCCACAATAGTGTCAGCCAATCCCTTACAACAACTCTTTCTCTTTCTCTCTATCCTATTGGTTCAGGTTTCTTTGGAGAACCTTGACTAATCAGCTCTCATGATTCCTAGCTGTGACATTCATGCCCTGGTCTAATCCCCTCCCCTTTAATGTGGGCTAAAAGAAGTATAGTAACTTATCTTTTTAAACATTTTTAACATTTTTTTTTATTTTCATAGATTTTTGGGGAACGGTGGTATTTGGTTACCTAAATTCTTTAGTGGTGATTTCTGAGATTTTGGTGCACCCATCATCTAAGCAGTATACACTGAACTCAATTTGTAGCCTTTTATCCCTCACCTCCTTCCCACCCTTTCCCCCTGAGGGAGTCCTCAAAGTCCATTGCATCATTCTGATGCCTTTGCATCCTCATAGCTTAGCTCCCACTTATGAGTGAGAACATACAATGTTTGGTTTTCCATTCCTGAGTTACTTAGTAACTTATCTTTAACAAACAGAATATGGCAAAAGTGATGGTATGTCATTTCAAACATTAGGTTACTGAAAGGCTTCCATTTTGCATGCACGCCCACTCTTGCTTTTTTTGCTTACTTTCTATGATGGAGGCCAGTTGCCATATTGTGAGCTGCCCTGTTTATAGCCCGCTTAGCAAGGATATGAGGGCGATCTCCAGCCAACACTCAGCAAAGAACTGAAGCCTGCTGACAATCATGTGAGTGATGTTGGAAGTGACTCCTCCCCAGTCAAGCCTTAAGTTGACTGAAGCCCCAGTCAAGATTCTGACTACAGCCTCTGTGTGAGACCACATGCCTGAGGATCCAGCTAAGTGTGCCCAATTACTGACATACAGGAAAATGAGACAATACATATTTGTTGTTTTCAGCCAGTTAGTTTAGGTAAATTTTTACCCACAGATAATTAATACAGTGAACTTCCCACTCTAAGTTCACAAAGATTTAAATTTGCTGCTGCTCTAGGAAAAATGGAAGTACTTACGGCAGACGTGTGAGGTGTAAGGACACACCAGAACAGTCCTTGTGATTATCTGAAAACACACATAGAAACACATATCTTAAATATGAAAATGTAGAAAACAGATTTCAAACTAGTAAGTTTGAAATTATTATAACCAAATATTTTAAAACACAAGTTATGTTTCATCTGTATTGTTCTTTATGATTTATTGAGTACTTTCATATCCAGTAATTCCTTTAATTGCCAATGTATCATAACAGCAAAAACAGAACTACCATTTCATGCAGTCTATGGTGTTTCTTGACTCATCAAATTGACCAATATATTGACTTTCCTGCAGACATACTAAATACTAGAAAGTTGTTGCTACTCTCTATGCATTATCTGTATTGTTGAAAAACCCAGAAAAGTTGCTAACTAAAATAGTTTGCTCCATGCTGCACCAAACAACAGACTTTTTTATTTTTTAAAAAGTGTAGTTCATAAGTTAGGTTTTCATATACTTTAGGCATTGTTGAAGTCTACTGACACTCATATATTCATTATTTCAAAACAGAATTTTACTATTGTAGAGACTTTTAATTTCTTCAGTTTATTTCCACAGTTTGACCTAAAGAGCCCATATGCTTGCACATATACACAGTGAGAAGTTCCAGTGGGAGCAACTTGAATGCCCTCAAACAAGGTGGTCTGGAGGCCAGCAGGGGTCGTGGATCCACAGCTGCTCCTATAGCAGGTGGCAGTTTTGACAAGCAGCATATTTCAGCCTCAGTGTTTGGTGTGAAGATTATGACCTCCAACACGATCCCTGCCAGAGTGATGCATTATTATTTCCATAACCTCTATGCTGATCTTACTTCTATGAACTCAGAAACTTCAGCTAGTTTTGCATATTTCCCTGATGATTTGCAGTGTGCTCTGACTTTGCCCTTCTGTTGTAATACAGTGCTTGGGCCACAAGATATGAAACCTCCTAAGAATTAATTCATTTCAATTCACTAGGCTATATATAAAATCTGTCTCTGACTGCATCATCATAAAAGCACTTGACACTTAAAACGTTTATTGCAATAAAAAATTGATGCTTCTGCTAATATTTTACCACATAAAATGAAAAAACAATCAGTACTGAGAGAGTTAAGAACTGTACAGAAAATGAACTCAGAATATCAAAATCATATATCCTGGCTGAAAAAGCCAGCTGGATAGACTTATTTTGTGACTAGAATGAATGTAAAAAGGAGAAAGGAGAGAAGAATTGATAGCAAAGTTAACTCAGAGTCGAGGACCACAGAAATGGAATCCTGCTGCTTAAAAAACAGATGGGAACTGCCGTGAGTCAAAGAACTAAAATAATCAAATAAGAGGATTGAATTTGAAGGAAAGGCAGAAAGGAAGCAAAATATATTTATACATATTTCTGTATTTTTTACATATATTTAGTTTATAGTTTATATAAGCTATATGAACTACAGATTTACATTTCAACATAAATATTGAATTTATATTTCAGTATTAATATTGCACATTTCCACATGCCAGATTTGTCAGGTAGAAGGTATGAGATTCATTTGTATTTTTCAATCTTGCAGAATTATTTGATTATAGGATAGTGTCTTACAGGACCATCATCAGTTTTCAACTAGGTGCTCACTGAGTTCCTTTGTCGAAGAGAAGTAAAATCTAGGTATTTAATACTCAGTAGATTAGCACTAGTGATCCATATTTATACCAGTAAGAAACTCTAAGTAGTCTACAATTGAGATAACTTAAGTAAAGAACTTAGCACTCTATTTAGAGCATAGGAAAAATTCACTAAATGCTTAGTTATTATTATTCCATTGGTAGATTTCAAAAAAAATTCAGCACATGAATATTTTATTTTCAAGAAATGTATTTTCACAGTTTTGAGTGTGAAATTTCTTTAATGAAAGAAACTGAAGCACATCAAATTTCTCCAAGTAATAACACAGGACCAGAAAAAAGCAGGAAAAACATGGGAACATTAAAAGGGTAAAATAGTTTAAAAAAAGAAATTAGAATTGAAATTTGGTATGTTGAAGATATTGTGCAAAACATGTTCTCAGAAGGGTCTGAACTAGGTAGATACAGAATAAAATCATAAGTGAAGCAAAGAAATTTTAGTAAGATAAATACCATGGTCTGGCTAAAATGAAATTCTTAAATTAGAGGCCATGGGACCGTGAGGAAGTTGATAATGTTTCCGGTCCTTCCATGACTTTTAGTAACAATGCACTCCTTGACCAGACCCAAGACAACCTGATTGTTTTTCTGAGTATTGGGCTTGAAGTCAGTTCAACGGGATCCTAGGTTTGCAGAAAAGATAGTGAGGTCATTTTTGTGTTGATATCGAAATTATTCTTTCAATGTACATTCACTTATTCTATACAACATTATCATGCAAAAGTCCTAACAGCTGTTCTTTTAAGGTGGTTTCATTTATTCTTATTTTAGTTTTATTATTCCAAAGTAAATATTCTTTTCTTTCATTGGGTTGGGCTCCAGGTTAACTCTCTCTCGAAGGTACACAGGTAAATACTTGGCCTTTAGCTACTAATGTCCTGTATTTACAGAGAATTGAACCCCAAGACATCCCTGTTAAAAAGATGTTTCATAGTGATTGTTCTCTTGCAGTAAAAATAATTTTAGTGTAAGGGGTCTTAAGATATGGAGATGAAACTTCATTCACTAGATAGGTATAAGGTAAAACTGAGAGGGATATTTCATTATGTCATTATATTCCATTATAATGTCATATGCATGTAGAAGAAGCTTTTGTAATGTTGAAGATATTTACAGTGGAAAAGTTGAAATAATAATTTTTAAAAAGAAATGTAAAATAGCCATGTCTGATAATGCCTTAGAGGCACATCACAACATAGGACAGTATTGCAGTGCTGGTGGTTGGGTGGTAAGACTTCCAAAGAGTAGTCTGATAATGAAAGAAATGAGTATTTCCAGATACTGGATGAGACTTCAAAATAGCATTCAATCAGAATCTAATTTTAAGGAAGATGAAACTGAATGACTACTTCACCAGGGTCTGAGCTTGCCTTTGAGAAATTGCTTTCCTCTGCTCAGGCAGAGATGTATAACCACACTGAAGTATTTTATCAGATACGCAGACTCATAGAATCTCAGAACCGAAAAGAAAACCAGACATGATGGAGTTCAAATCTTACACTTTATGGATAGGAAAAAGAGGTCACAGAGATTAAGTGTGTTGCCTCTTAAGGTAATTCAGCTAATTGGTGACACATCTGAGTGTCAAATATAATTCTCTAATATTAATGTTTAATAAATGCTATTTACTAGGAAAAAAAGGCAAAAATAAAAAATAAGGGTTCCATCTCTTAGAGATTTCCAAGGTTCAAATACCTTGGAAGCTAAGATAAAGGAATTAAGCAAGAATAGATAAGTAACCAGTGGTACTTAAGGACATACACTTAAGTAGGAAGCTCAATTCTCTTAATGGGAGGTGAATGCATGGGATATGAGGTTATCCATCCCAAACTATTTAGCTTGCTTTTCTCATAATAGCTTGTAGTTCCTGCTTGGATTCATAGCTAAGTAGTAAAGTATGTGGAATAATGCATGATAATAACCTACTATATCTTATGTTCTTAGATGATCTTAGATGGTTCTGTTGATCTCTCCTAATTTTTCCTCTAGAGATAGTGCTCTATACTTTATGAGCTCATCTTGTCCTGGTTGTTTCCTGCTTCAATCTAAAGAGAGATTAACTGCTGATCCTGAGGGAACCAATGTATTGTTATAAATGATGTCCTACTAATTGGGAACATCCTTCAGAAAGACATTTGTAGAGTGATTTTCAATTCACCACACTCTCCTAGGAAGGTGAAGGTAAAGGTTAGGAGCACACTCATTTCCTACTATTCCAAGCCACCCTTTTGGATAATGGATTCTTTCTTTAAGGAGGTACTAAAAAGTATGCCTGAAACCACTGCCAAGTCTTAGGAGAAACAAAAAGAAGTAACATCTTCAATAATAAAAATTAGGCGGGGCACAATGGCTCATGCCCATAATCCCAGCACTCTGGAAGACTGAGGCAGGTGAATCACTTGTCCCCAGGAGTTTGAGACCAGCCTGGACAATATGGTGAAACTGTATCTCTACAAAAAAAAAAAAAAAAAAATTAGCCAGGCGTGCTGGCGTGTGACTGTAGCCCCAGCTACTTGTGAGGATTGCTTGTGCCCGGGAGGTCGAGGCTGCAGTAAGCCAAGACTACACCACTGCACTTCAGCCTGGGTGACAGAGTGTTTCAAAAAAAAAATTTTTTTTTAGGAAATTTGGAAGCAAATAATTCTAAACTGCATCATATCTTCCCACCCTCCCAGAGTGTTCTGAACTAATTTAAAGGCCACCTTCTCTACATTCTCTGTCTTGAAACTACAAACAAAAATGAATCAGGGGTATCATTTTTATATTATCAGTAAATGCAAATGACTTTGCAATAATACACATACATAGATGTTGTAATAACTATTTGACTATTAAGCTGTTTTGATCTTTACCTTATGGTTCTTTGTTCTAAATTAGTAACATTAAATTACTGGGACAGGATGTTTTGCTGGGACTAAATCATGGCTCCCAAGGTGATCAAGTAGGAGTAGGAGATTATTTGGGGATTGATTTCTAAAGTTGAGGGAAATTTCATATAATTATAATTACTTTGAAAATCCCTTAGGAGAATAAAGACTGAGGTCTCCTAATAGATCCAACACAGCCAGTTTCCTTAGCATTGGAACAGATCACTGTCAGTTGTGTCAGTTGGGCCATGTTGTTTTTTTAAAAAGATATTTCTATACAGTTGGGCTATGTTATATAAAAAAGGTCATTTCTGTGCAACTGAAACTCTGCTGCAGAGAGATGGGACATATGTATGAGTGGCAAATAAAAAATGAACCCAACTGAGGGAACAGCGGATCCAGATCTTGTGTTCACTTTGGGCTCTATTAGAGGTGATGAATGAAACTCCGGTTTTAATGAAGCTAAGACACAGCTCCTTTTTTTTTTTTTTTTGTACTATCTGGATTAGAAATGCAGGTACTAAAGTCAGTTAACACTACTTAAAAAATGGTGGTCATCCAAATTAACCAGAAAATTCATATATTAAAGTTTTTTTAAATTAGTTCCTTTAAAACAAAATCTGAGTACCAGATTTTTTAAAATTAGTTCCTTCAAAACAAAATCTGAGTTAGCAGTCCTGAGCATCAGGACTCTCCAGGTACCGATACATCGAGATAAAAAAGTCTCCATTCAAAAGCATCAACACTTTAAGCTGTCATGGCAAATGTGTATCTGCTTAGCAAAATATAACTGAAATAGGGGCACTGTTAATACATGACACCAGCTACACCGAGGTTTTCCTGGAGGCTGCTGAAAGCTGGGTTAGCAGACAAGCTTCAGTGCTAAATAAACCAGCACGACGGGAAAAAAAATCTTCAAAAATAATTCCTTTTGAAACTGTCACTGCATTGAGTTAGCCTCTTTTGATTTTGTATTCACTGCTATGGGACTAGAAATTACTAGTTTCCATTTGCCTTGTGGCAAGGAAGAGAAAATGCATTTACGCATCCTGCAAGATGACGACTTTCACAAATGATGGCCTGTGCTGTTCCCAAAAGAGATAAAAATGGAAGGCAGGAAGGCAGGCACTACAACCGCTTTTATAATAGCTCTGTATGTGGAGGGTGTTATGGCACAACTAATGTAAAAGCACTTTCCTGTTTCCATCTCTTATGAATGCAAAAAATGTGAGTCTACAGTGAAGTTATGATTTATACTATTTCATCTCTCACAATTATGAACCTGCTCCAGAGGCATCCTTCCAAGAAAGTCAAATTAAAAGATAAAACCCACCAATCCTCGATAAATAAAGTTATTTTTTAGAGGTATGGTGCTAAGTTTCAAAATTATTGATTGGCTTTAGAACTCTTTATGGAACTCTGATACAGAGAAAAGTGCACAAATCAGAAAGTACAGATCCAGGAAACTTAAAAAACTAACACATCCATGTAACCAGCACCCCAAAATCCTCCACTCACATCCCCTTCCTGAGGCATTACATTTTAAACCTTTATATTTACGTACATACCATATTTAAACATTTATTTGTCTTTCTGAAAGAGGTGTCTTTTGGCCAAAACCAAAAGACACATTTAACTAACTTGTTCACTTGCTTCATGGGCTTTGGTTGGGCAGTTTTAAACATTACACTTGGTTACCAAGAAGTATTCACTTTTTTATTTCCCCTTTCTTCTGGTCAAAAGGCCTACTAACTACTTTTCATTTTCTTACCTCTGTTTTATTTATATATATATATATAGCATTATAGATTATAAAATATATATAGCATTATATATATATATACACACACACACACACTTTAAATGATAATCTCAATTTCCTCTTGCATTGTCCCAATTATTATCTGTTTTTCCCCGAGTCCAGAATGTAGCTGCAAAAGTCTAGAAACCATAAACAAAGTACTAGTTAAAATAAATCATGTAATGAAAAGGGATTGAAGAGCTTTGATTTTTAAAAGTCCTTTTAAATACAATTTAAAATATAAAGCTGAAAACTATTTCTCATATAAAATTATTACAAATTTTTGATAGTCTTGAGGGTGTTTTCATATATATGTGTGTGTATATACATATATAAAAGGTTTCCTTTCATTCCCATTGGAATTGTCAACTATTTTGTGCAACAATGTGTAGTCCCTCTTTTGTTTTACTTAAACCTCTAAAGACTCATGGTAAACCAAGGAAGGGTAACCTGGCAGGAAAACTAACCCATTTTGTTGGGAACACAGAAAGTTTATATTCTGCAAAAGCTATAATTTAATTGGCATAAATATATTTTTTAAGGTCAACCTAAAATCAGTATCTACATTTTCAACCCAATCATCTTAATCTACTTAAAATACTATTCTGTATTGCGTTTTGGTTCTTTGGTGAAAAAATAAATCCAAAATATCTAATTTACATATAATTATGTATGCATGTAGTCTCTGGTATTAATTAGGGAATACACTTTGAACATTATACCTCATACATTTGATTTAGTATTAATTTTTCCATCATTCAATATGTTTATGTAGTAATGTAGCATGAGGATTAAAAAAGTAACATTTATAAGGCACTTCTAAATCAAAAAGTAGTATATAAATGCTAAGTATGATTACTGTGTTAATGAAAAAAATACCGAAACCCTTCAGTGACCTGAATTATCTCTCAACATTCCCTTAGAATTTTGCAAGACTTTATACTATAAGACAAAGCGTCAGCATAAGAAGGGTCTGTGGCTACTGACCAGATTTTACTTTACTTTCAGTTATTATTTGGGGTATGTCGCAGTTAAATAGTGAAACAAGGATAAGACGTACTTGCAAAGAAATGAGACTCAAAAAGTGTGAGGGAGGACAGATGGTCCCACAAGAAGAAAGAGTTTTGAAAGTTTTTAAAGATGGAAAAAGAATAATTAATATGTAATGAGAAGAAATAGAGATCAGGTGAAGGGTTTACAAACTGGATGAAAAGAATAACGTTTCTATTGGGAGAAATAGGAAGGCTAGAAGGTTCTCTTCTGCGTCTAGGGAATGTTTGATTTTATTTTGCTAATAGAATATTCTGTCAATATTATTAAACATATTTGAATGGTTTTCATCAAATACTTTTTAGGTAATGTATCTGTTTAGGGTATCCTTTCCATTTTACAAGTAAAAACAGTTAATTAACATAAAAGGAATTAGTACTAAACGGGAAATGGAATGTGTAAGTCCTAGCACTTCTCTCTAATGACTTCCTTCTTTTCCCAGAATTCCTAGAACGTAATAAACAAACATGTCAGGGCCATGAAGAGAGCAGTGGGGAACAACGTGAAAGGCAGGAAGCCTATGGGAGTGGGAGTGGTCAGTGAAAAACCTACCTCCGCTACTGTTGTGAGCGCCCTGAACTAAATTTCACTGAAACAGAATTATGTAGCTCCTAATTTTAGTCTGTGCCAGTGGGCAAGTGACTTTTTTATTTCTCCTCTTAATTTAATTGGGTTAAAAATTTAAAGCTATTTGCCATTAATTCAAATGGAATTAATTAGATGATGACTATGTAGCTCTGACCAGCTTTTAAAAATGAGTTAATAATTATGAGTGATTAAAAAAACGTGAGTTGCAAAGGCATCAATAAAGGTAAAGCATAAGGATTTCTCAAAAAACTAGAAGAACGAAATGTAAATCTGAAAAGCTAAATTGCATGTAGGAAAGCTTTTCTTTTCCCAAAAAAGACATCACTTACGCTAAATACTATATTGTTCAATGTTGAATTACTTTTTAAAAAATCCATATTTTAAGGGATAAAAAACCTTCTGAATATATTCTTTAAAAAAGAAGTATAACTGCAGTGCTTTACATATCTTCTCATAACCAAATGAATGAAAATGTAATTTCTGATACATAATGGCCATATTTAGGTATTAAAATAAACAGGTGTCCCATGGAATCAATGAGATGACTAAGGATCATTTGTCTTCCATACTAAAGACGATTAACAAAGTTGAAATGCAGCAAGCTAGAGAATCAGAGAGCTCACAGTTATGTGAAGAGACTGGCAAGAGGAAAAAGTACTGCAGGATAATAGGCTTCTTTTAGATCATTTGGGAGGTATTAAATAGTCCTGAAATCATTCACATGACTCACATCAAGCTGCTTGTGTATAATGAAGGTTAGAGAAGAACATGAAGAATATCCGATTACAATTCTGAAATCAGTGGGATTATCAAGCAGCCTGATTTAGAAATATCTCTACATGATAAAGGAAACGGATTACTTCAGACATGAAAATGAAAAGGCATAAATGAGATGAAGTAAACCACTCTGATCTTTATTAATATTAATTTTACTGAGCACCAGTTCATTCCACTTCATAAGTATGGCTCAAAAGACTTTTAAAAACAGTGACTCTATTACTTGTTTTATATAGTTAGAGCATGAACTTTGTTACATACACAAACTAGAAATCCAATACGAATTAAATTGTTTTGGTTTTAAATAGCACTGGACTACCTTAGGCAAGTCATGCAACCTTTCTGAGCATCGATCTTCATTTCTGTAAAACGGAAGGGTGAGGCCTGATGATCCCTTTTAGTTAGACTGTTCTCATTCTGTCACCCTGAACTCTGTTCTCTGTCTCTGATTTTAAAAACAAGTGCTTTATAAACAAATTAGTACATGACACATAACATCCTTTTCAGAAGAAGAAAACAAAAAGTCATGCTTTCCTGTTCCACAGTGCCTTCTCAGCCCATTTCAACCTCTTCTCCTTAACTGAAAAGGCCATGGCGTTTCGTGCAGGTTGAATGCTACCTTCTTGCCAATCATTTCTCTTTTCAGAGTTGGTTTCATCGACCTCTTCCTTTCCCTTTCTAGTGTCTGTCACCACATATATCCCACTTAAAAATAAAAATGTAGAAACATGAAGGAATATAAATTATTTTGGCCCATTCTTCAAAAATATATATCTAGATCAAGTGTGAAGAAGGAACATTTTTGCCCCTGTATATGGGGAGGGGAATCTCTAAGAATGTCATATATGCATTGTAAGTAGCTTCTATTAAAGAATTTTAAAATCCAAATGCCAAATTTTGTGAAAAAGTTAAGAAAATAAACTCCTCTTTGAATTTCTAAATGAAATACAGTGCTAGAAGAACTAGACAGTAATTAAATGCATTTTCTTCTTTCAAAGCTCCCCTTTTCTTAAGAGAATTGAGATTTAATTGAACTTATTTTGGTAAATGCAAATTATTCTGCTCATGTCCTAGGCCCCAGGAGATTGCCCTGACACACCTGTTGTATAGGAAAAAAAATGCAGGAGTGACTCTAATCCTTACTAGGAAAATCTGAGTGCCAGTTGTCAAAGTTTAGTTTGCATAAAAATCAATGAGGCAGCTTGTTAAAATTTCAGAATCCTGGGCCCAGTGATACTCTAGTAATACACTAGCTCTGTGAAAAATAATACACACTACTCGTGTGTATATATGTTTATTACAGTTTTTACTGGCAAAAATGTGCAGCAAACAATTTATAAATAATAATAAAATATACAATGCTTTTCATTATTAACTTCGTATAAGCAGTTGACTCTCACACAATTCTTTTCTTGACTTTTGCTCTACTTTTTAGATGGTTGTAATCACCCACTGATGGTTGTAATTGCCATGAAGTAGTTCAGACAAGAATTCTTGTTAATATTTTTGTTTAGTGAAACAACAAAGACATATGTTGGAACTGCACTTGCACATTAAGGATGTCAGCAAAATCTTTGGTGTAATGGATAATAGTGTGCAAATCCTGGAAGAGTATGTCCTAAATTTTGGGGGGCATTCACAGTAATCTACATTGCCAACATCCTCTCCATCATTTTCTCAGATCTAGACAGCCAGCAAAATAATAGATAGAACTTAGACTTGCACTATTTGTGAATTTCCATGGTGTAAATTTTTCCACCACAGCTGATTTCAATGTAAATTTTCCCACCACAGTCAATTTCAAACTACCAACATGACATCACTGCTTTAGGAAGAAATTAGCAGTAAAATAACACTTTGTAGTATTTCTACCACACAGATACAACAGGTGCAAATACCCTCAAGAGCACAGATAATAGTAAAATATAGTAAAATAATTAGGAAATAAAGATTTCTGATTATTTCTTGCCTTTATTTTTAATGATCACTATATTTAACAATCAGCTTACAAAAACACTGCAAATTACCAATTGGCTCTTGTGAGCCTATCTGAGCCAGCTCAGGCTGCCTATGCTCTACCTTCTGTGCATCTGATTCAGTAGGCCTAGTTTGAACTAGGAACTTTCATTTTAAAAAGTAGCCCAAGGAGAGTCTGTTGCAGACAGTCCTCTGATTAGATTTTGAGAAATCCTGATCTAGACTATATAACTTTAGAGGTAATTCTAATAATATTAAGATCTTCCAGTTAATTCTTATCTTTTAAATGAAACATTATAAGGAGTCTGTTTGTTTAAGTAAACACTGAGGAAAATTTTTTAAGTGTGAAAACATCTAGTGCAGGCAAGGATATGGGACTTGCTCATTCACTGTGGATTGTAAATTGGAAAAACTGTAAAGCAATTTGGTGGAATCTGTTAGGGTTTAAACACTCCATGACCCCAAAATCGCATTTCTAGGTATCTACCCTGCAGTAGCAATACATGGTTACCTAAAACATTTCTAACATTGCTTATAATAGCAAAAAACTCGCGGCATCTTTAATAGACAATAAGATACATACATTAGAGTATATCTACAAAAAAGAATATTAGGCAGCCTTTATAAATCATGGAAGAGATTTACATGTGCTGCCTTAGAAATATGTCCAGGGTACACTGTTAAGTGAAAAGCAACAACAACAGATGCAGATCTGTGGGAAATGTGATCTAATTCTTGTCCAAAAAAAAGAAAAAAGTACATATACACATATCTGATACATTAGTTTATCATCCACATATGGAAATGCTGAGATAAGCTAATGAAAAGTTGGCAGATATAAGCAATAGCTACCTGGAGTTGGGGTGGGGAGGAGTTAGGTGAGAAAGGGAGGTGTGATTGAAGAGGGTTTTATCTTTTTTTTTCAATAGTAGGGGTATTACAAATGATTTTCAACTTTTCTTTTTAATAATTTTCTATATTTTCCAAAAGAGGAAAAATAAAGTTCAGAAGAGAAGATTCTTTTAAAGGGAAAATGTGCAGATATATCCAGAGTCCTCCAATCCGTTTTAGTATTTTAACTGAAAACTCAAATATGAAGAAATAATTTCTTTGTTTTAATACCAGAATTTATTGCAATACTGAAGTCTAAACAGCTTTGGAAGCCTAAAGTTTTTTCATAAAGTTTTGGCAGCAAAATCTGACTTGAATGAATGTGATGATATTTATGTTTTATTCTTTTTTGTGTGAATATTTAAACGTTTGTTATGGAAACATTAGTGTATCTAATTAGGGATGGTACCCCAGATTCACAAAGGTGATAGAGTACATGACTTATTCAGTTTAATACCTTTCAAAAATGTTAAAACCTCCTAATTCCAGACCACATTTGCCCCCAAGCATTTGGATAAAGGTTTGTGTCCCTATCCCCATCAAGGCACACTAGAGAAACTGGAAATGGGAGTTAGGGAGAGAAGAAAGGAGAGTTGGCAGATGACATGAGTACCAGAGCCTTGAGTATAAAGAAGGAAAAGTGAGGTAAAAGTGTACCCTTCCTGGAACCATATTTCTGACACATTTCTGGATCTACCAGGGATGAGGCTTGTTTCAGCAGGGCTGCTATCCCTGGAACTGAGAACTTGGAAACACGATATGTGTTCTGGAATGAAAGATCATGATAAGAACTAACATTAGGGTCTATTCTGGAAAGGGGAATCAGATTGATGGATGATGAACATGCCAGGGTCCTATTCAGGGAAGGCCAGGATGAGTGCTTGGATGGTGCTATTTATGTCTCCCTTCCAGTGCAGAGACCCAGTGGCTTTGGGGCATCTATGTAAGCTGAGGTTGGAGAAGCAGTAACCATACCCTCCCTCCCATATTTGCAATTTCAAAGGAGATTCTTAAATATGGAAAGTAATCCGAAATACTTTAATATGCATAGGCTTAAATAATCTGGCCCATAGTATTGTGCACTTTGCAGTAGAGTGAGTAAAAGCAGGATTAATGCATTTCACTGCAAAGCATGTAGGATGAAGCTACTTGCGCAGATTGAGAGAAGACAACAGGGAAAGCAACAGGGAGCAATCTTTGACCCAGTTTCCCACTCTCTCTCCAATTAGGTATCAGGAAGTCAGGAGCACTGTAATGCTTACACTGAAGTCAGAACAACCCGCTTTATAGTGGAATGAAATAATTTTAAGCACAGTTACCTTGCCACTGATCTCTGCTCCATCTTGTTCAAAATGCATTAGCAAGGGATTTTTCCTGCGCTCACAATTTCAAAGCTTTTCCTAATAGCTTCCTGGCAGTAGTCTTCTAAGAGGTAGAGATACAGCTGGAGTCACAGAGGAATCAGAATTCCTCTGGAGTCCTCTGTTTTCTCTTCCTCCTGCCATGATTACCATTCCTACCTCTTCACTCTACTACTCTTTCAGTTGTAGTTAAATAAGAACCTTTTGTGGGTGTATATGTGTATTTGTGTGAATACAGATGCACACCCTGTGCTCAGGAACATCCACCTGTCTGGATCTAAGCTATACAGAAACCACACCCGAGTGGACCACAGCCAGCATGGAATAATGCAAGAGGGCAAGGAAAAATCAAATCTGATGGTCACAAAGTCCAGGCTGCAGTGTTCCCATATTTTTATTTTATTTTTTAATCCCCATTTTCCAGATGATCATGTTTTTATTTAAAAAGTTCCCCATAAGGGCTGCAAGCCAAAGTCTATTTATGCTCACTGATAATATGAAACTCATCTAGATTCCATATCTAACACATAAATTTAGAACAGGAAGAAGGGTGCTTATATGATATCAATCTGGTAACTTGAAACATCTACACTAGGTGTGATCTTGCCTGCTTTCCAATCCCCTCTCTCATGGCACTTACCTTGTACTGGCTCACATTATTATTATTTTTTTCTTTTTTTTAAAATTATACTTTAAGTTCTACAGTACATGTGCACAACGTGCAGGTTTGTTACATATGTATACTTGTGCCATGTTGGTGTGCTGCACCTATCAACTCGTCAGCACT
>NW_012107164.1:124168-142929 GCF_000951045.1 Mandrillus leucophaeus
CTTTTTTATGGCTGCATAGTATTCCATGGTGTATATGTGCCACATTTTCTTAATCCAGTCTGTCACTGATGGACATTTGGGTTGATTCCAAGTCTTTACTATTGTGAATAGTGACTGGCTCACATTATTACAGTTATTGTTTTAAGTATACTTATGCTTACTGGACAGGGAACTCTATGAGGGCAGACTTTTGTTCTTACTCATATTTTCCTCCATGTAGTGCATCATGTGAATTGAAATGAGTTGCAATGGTAGCTTGACAACAAAGGAAGCTACAGAAAATATAGAAGAGCAGACAGGAGATGGCAATAAGCTCAGTTACATAGAAAAACTCTACGTACTCCTAAAAACTAGAAAGAAATCATAGCACAATTGTTAATATTCACTAGGATATCTCAAAGTTATGAAGAAAAGGGAGAAGGGGATAAGGAGAACTAACATTCATTGCCAATCTGCTGTGTCAGGCACAGCTGTAGGTATTTAACATATACCATCTAATTTAACTTCCTAAGACACATAAATACTCTATTATTTATTTATTTATTTATTTATTTGAGATGGAGTCTTACTCTATCACCCAGGCTAGACTGCAGTGGTGCGATGGCTCACTGCAACCTCTGCCTCCCGGGTTCAAGCGATTTTCCTACCTCAGTCTCTCTAGTAGCTGGGATTACAGGCACACACCACGACAGCTGGCTAATTTTTATATTTTTAGTAGAGACGGGGTTTCACCATGTTGGCCAGGCTAGTCTTGAACTCCCGACCTCAGGTGATCTGCCTGCTTCGGTCTCCCAAAGTGCTGAGATTACAGGCGTGAGCCATCGTGACCAGCAAAGACACATAATATATTCTAAAATGATTTCTATCCAAGATGTTTTACCATTATAGTACTTAAAGGGTTAAAACCTTAGCATTCTGGAAAATGTGGCTATTGAAAACAATCATCCTCTGAAGGTTCTAACTAGAACTTTATGATCTGATTTTACTAATATAATCCCCAAAGTTGGGAGACTAAACTTCTTAGAGCTTACATAAAGGAAAGTTGAAAATAGGATCTCCAGGCTGTATTCATGTAATTTAGAATGTAAATATTAAACACCCACTCTAAGGAAAGTGAAACTTTTGGCTATACTTCCAGGAACATTTAGCAATATACAAAATGCAGGTGTACATACAGGGCTGTGAGAAAGGCATGGAAACAAGCCCAGAGAGAGACAGACAGACAGAGAGAGAGAGAGAGAGAGAGAGAGAGAGAGAGAGTGTGTGTGTGTGTGTGTGTGTGTGTGGTTTGTTGTTAATAACATCTGCTAGCTTTCCCATATGCACCAAGAGCTTAATGACAGTAAGTGGAGTATAGTTTGGAAATCTTGCCAATCCAAAGACAATCATGGCTATACATTTGGGAAGAGACCCTGACCTTCATTCTAAGAATATCAGTTCCAACTTCAATAGGTTAGTGCACAGGATCTTCAATTTGAGAAATGAGTTATTGGTGGAGACTAGTAAGCTAATGCCAGAAATTCTGAAAATGAGAGGAGAGTTTTCTTAAGATTCTCCTAGGCCAAAACATCTAGAAGAAATGCGGCAGCATTCAGCAACAATCTCAGGATAATTTTCGCTTCGGAACAAGACTTTGCTGAAAAAACTGGTCAAAAAAAAAAAAAAAAAAAATGGGGAGAGTGAAACCTGGAGGAATCCCCAATTCTCACTATTCTGACTTCCTTAAGGGCAGGAAGTTGGTCTTACAGTTTATCTTTGTATAGCTGAACTATGAATAACAAAAACTGCTGTGGAGAACACGAAACACAGCTTAACTAGGAAACTTCTACTGGCAACGTGACACACTCAAACAGTTCTGTGTCTAAAAATAATGAGAAACTACAATATCTTTGAAAAGTAACCACATCCTTTTCATATTATGGGTAATGAGAAAAAAGATTGTATTTAGGGAAATTTATCCTTTCATGTGGACTATAATGATAATAGCTAACATTTATTGACTACTTAACCAGGTACCTTTATTTATATAATGGTATGGTACATTTATGATACCACTATGATATCATTTTACAGATAAGGAGAGCAAAGAGAGGTTTAGAAGCTCAGTGAGGGTAATCAAACTAGGATGTGCCATTACCAGTCTGCCTGGACTTAAAGTTTGGTCACCAAACTTGGTACCATACTATCACCTACATGGGACATTCATTTCCAATTAGAATACATTCTATTTCCTATGGAATATTAAGTTTTAGAAAATTTAAAAGTCTATACATTAAAAAATCATTCTGGCCTTCCTAAGCTGCAATCCTAGCTCACTCTGGCCACCTACAGCCCCATACTTTCTTCATAAGGCTAGTAGCTTTTCCATGCACTCAAGCCCAAGACTGAGCAGCATTAGGAAATGAAAATCCAATCAGGTTACTGCTTGACTGAAGAGCATTCTGAGTGCTTTAGGAATCAAGTCCTAGCAAGGATCTTTATGGCTTGCTCCCCACCTTTCACCTCTCTTCTAATTTCTTGCCACTTTTCCCTATGCATTTCACATTACAGTAATGTCAGATGACCCAAAGTTCTTTGTGTCTAAGATGCTGTTTCACTCCCGTATCTCTGCATCTGCTTTTACCTTTGTCTGGAACCTGTCTTCCCTCCTACTCTGACCCGGGAGCTCCTGATCACCCTTCCATACCCTGCTCTGGGTCCAACTTCTGGAAAGCCTTTTCCAGACTTCATACCTCTCCACTTTCAGGTAGACTTGTATGCTCCTGTCTCTCTGCAGACTTCAGATCCAGTATGCATTATTACTATTGCCTATGAACACACTCCTTTTGTGCTTGTCTCACCTACTAAAATACATTAAACTCCTACAGGCAGGAAGATTAGTATACCCAGCACTAGTATAGGCTTGACACTATGATTGATATGGCATTTAATATAGTTGATTGCTTTTAAAGGATTATTTTACAGCTTCACATTCTGTGTAATTTCTAAAATGCCAAACAAACAAAAATAGTAAAGCAAACATTTTATGTAATCCCATAGACTCACTCTAAAATCACAGCCAATCTTTTCATACTAAGGAAGACCACAGTCTAAAACAGGGATGCTCCAATCTTTTGGCTTTCTTGGGCCACACTGGAAGAATTCTCTTGGGTCACACATAAAATACACTAACACTAACAATAGCTGATGAGCTAAAAAAAAAAAAAAAAAAAAAAAAAAAAAAATCTCACAATATTTTAAGAAAGTTTATGAATTTGTGTTGGGCTGCATTCAAAGCTGTCCTGTGGCTTGCAGCTTGGACAAGCTTGATCTAAAACATGCCCAGGTATGGCTTCAGGTTATGCGCTCTCTGATATGCTCCCACATTCCCACAACTTTTAGAAGATATTTTGCCTTCATTTCTGGTGCTTTATTAAAGAAAGGTCCTAAGTTTCTCAATTCTCTAAAACATTCCCTGTGTGGAAAAATATTCATACCCTTAAGCCAAACATTTCCCCACTTTTCAGTAGACTATAATAATTTCCTAGTAGTGTTAGTCTGCTTCAGATTTACAATTTATATACTTTAAAATATCACCAATAGTTTTAAAACCATGAAAATACAAATCTTCCCTGACATTCGCACCAAAAGCAGTGCTGTGATTATATATATGTGTGTATAATGGTGTGTTTGTTTGTATATATATGTACTTAACATATATATTTAATGCATTTTTGATAATTAGAAGATATAATGATATAATTATTTTCCACTTCTAGGTGCATGTGGAGATAAGTATGAGATCACAATACAGAAGCTGCTAAAAGCAGAAGACATTCCTATAGTAAATCAGGCATATAGATATTCATACTAACTCTTTTTGGCATGAGGTGTGAGTGGGAGTGCAGTACACTAACTGGAAGGTATTGAAGGAGTTAACGAAATGCTTCTATTTGTGGAATTTAAACATGTAATTAAAAAGACAATGTTATAACATTTTAAAGGAAAAAAAAATCACCCAATCCTGCCTTTCTTATTCATCAACCATTTCCTTTTTTTCTTGGGCCTTACAATCCTGGTAAGCATACATCAATTTTATATAGTCTGTATTTGATCTTATTGTTGGCTATTTTTGTTGTTATACCATTTATGTAACCAATGTCCTAGTGAGGGCCGTTTGTGAACTTTCCAGTTTTTCATGTGCATGAATAACTGGGTAGATAGAGGTGCATTTTTAAGAAAAAAAAAATCTTTCTTTAGGACAAAAGCCTAGTACAAGATTTTAATACTATATACTAAACCTACATGAAATGGTAAAAATGCTATCCAAAACATCATACTAAATTTATAAAGCCTCCTAAACTGCATCAGATTCATCCAAACACTGGACAATTTAATATCCATCCCCCCCAATTAATAAATGTAAAATGATATCTCATTGTTTTAGTGAAATTTGATTATTTTCCCATATATTTATTTACTACTCTAAATAAAGCTTTAGGGACCTGATAGTATCTACTGGATGAATTACATGAGTGAAATTTTTGCTTACATTTTTATAATATTACAATAAGTTACATGAATTATAGCACTAGTAATCTCTTTACCTCATATATCTGTTCTTTTAGAAAAACTGTTCTTAAGAGAAAATAAAAAATAACTATTGAAAAGTTAAAGTTTCTCATCTGTCTCTTACAGCAAAGAATAATTAGATGTTTACATATTAAAATATCAGTACTTTTACTATCCCTAGATTAAACATAAATTATAAAACAAAATTAACTCCTTAAAAGAAATTAAATTAAATATTTTTAAAAACAAGCATATATTATGTGTTTTCTCTGGAGTACCAGTGCAGTATCTGTTAGGGATCCTTACAAAACTGAGGGGAATTAGATTGAAAAGTTAAGTCCAGGGTTTTATAGAGGGTAGAGATTAGGGTTTGAGAGAACATGTGCCAGTATGATGAGCTACTTTAGTTGTGGGGATCTGGGAAGGCCTGCTAGCCTTTTTTGAGGAAATTAAAGCCTTGTCAATACTTTGGAAGTCAGCAGTCTTAGTCACCTGTTCTACTGAAATCAGCATGGTCAATTTTTAGAGCAGATAATCTCTGTCTTTGTTCCCCAACACAAACCTTATTTGTTTGTTTGTTTTCAGCAAAACCTTCTCTCAGTATTACAGAGAGTTAACAGTTTATGTTCTATTCCAAAAAATGAAAAGTTATTTGTGTATAATTCAAAGCAAATTTTTAATCTAAAAATAGGTTTTATTTCTAACTTAGGTTCATAGGCCGGCCCATTAATATATATATTAATTTATATATACATATTTATTAATATATTAATAAATGTATTATTTTATAATATATTTGATTGTAGAATGTTTTCAATGACATAAAATCATTCTTTCAACACCCCTTTCCACAGGGAGACTGCACTTACTGTCCTCGTTCTGAATGCGGACAATCTATGGCCCTTTCTACCCCATGGGGCTTTCTTAGCAAAGGTCCTAAAAGGTATTTCATAGGCAGAGATGGTCATCTACTTCCAAATTTAGTTGCTGGAGAGATATCTAATGTATTTGGAAAGGGAAATGTATCAGGTTAGTTAGAAACATAATGTTAAATTAGAGAATTCAGGAGAATATATATAAGTTAGCAAGACATAGTAGAAAAGCAATAAAGACAAGGAGAAATCTACTTAATATTTACAGTCCCATGTGAACCCGAATGCAGTTGGAGTTTGACTAAATGCAGCAGCAGGATTAACAAGCATTGACCTTGGTTGCCTTGGGAACAAGCCCCCTTCCTCATACCAACGATCTATAATAAGGAAAGGGGCATTTAAATAAAGCGCATAGAGATCACAGGTAGAGTAACATGTGTCTAGGGGAGTGTTCGGCATTACCTAAAGGGTGGCTGGGGTCTGTGCCTTACAGTAGTGGACAGTGGGTGAGTTCATGAAGTGCCAGGTATGGATAGATAAGGAATCGACATGAGCCTGAGTGTTTGAGAACGTCTTTGGTATTGCAGAACCTATAGGCTTTCAGTGGCCTGCTCAGAGCAACATAAATATAAACAACCAGTACCTTCCTATGCTTTCCAACAGTGTTGCTTGGAATGATCAGCACTCCTAATAAGAGCAGGAGCAGGCTGATAAAACAATACACTAGAAGGCAAGAGAGTTCTATAAAGTCAGCATAAAAGAAAACACAGTAGCATGCACAGGTGCCTAACAGAAATGACTTCTAAAATAAAATTCATTCCTTCAACAGTTCCAAATTAAAGGAAACAAGAGCTGTTATTCCCTAGTGGGCAGAGGGTGTGGGCAATTCTTTTTAAGATGTAGATAATAGTTTGTGCGTGTATTTTAAACAATATAGTACTGGAAGTTTTGCTTAGTTCCAACATTTCAAAACTTACCTCTAAAAGCACTAATATCCCCATAGTGTACCTGTAGTACAAAGTATTTACTTCCAGTCTCTCCTCCAACTCTGAATCCAACACCTAAAGATTTACAAAAAAGTTAATATATTAGAAATGAGCATCTAAAATGGAGTTAATCTCAAATTGCTGATCTATGAAATCCAGAGGGAAATAAAATAACATATAACATATAAAATTATATTATATGAAAACTGAAATAAACCAGACATTGACTGAGAATTTCTAATATAATCTGTCATTATAATCTCCTCAAAACTATGATGAAATTCTATTCATAGTTCCCACTTCAGAACCAGAGTAATCACACTTTAAGAGGACAGTTCACTCATTTTGAAAGAAACACAACAAACAAAACAAAATCCTGTCTCTATTGATTTAAAAGACATACATAAACCCATTCTCCCATTTTGCTTTGTATATATTCATATTTATTTTATGATTGAATATAGGAAATAGACTTCTTAGGAGCATTTAAGTGGCATTACTTGTCTTCCGCTGTGAAAAGAGGTATCTACAAAAATGGCTTTGAGGAAACTAGTTGCCAACTAGATTACTAAAGTCCATTATGTCAGTGAATTTTTGGAATTTGAATATTGTTAATAGTCTTACTGGTTTTTTGTTTTTTTTTTTTTTTTTTTTTTTGAGACGGAGTCTTGCTCTGTCACCCAGGCTGGAGTGCAGTGGCCGGATCTCGGCTCACTGCAAGCTCCGCCTCCCGGGTTTATGCCATTCTCCTGCCTCAGCCTCCCGAGTAGCTGGGACTACAGGTGCCCGCCACCACGCGCAGCTAGTTTTTTTGTATTTTTTAGTAGAGACGGGGTTTCACCGTGTTAGCCAGGATGGTCTCGATCTCCTGACCTTGTGATCCGCCCGTCTCAGCCTCCCAAAGTGCTGGGATTACAGGCTTAAGCCACCGTGCCCCGCCAATAGTCTTACTGTTAATAAAGCTTGCTAGTGAGCTTTAAAAAATTCACAGAGAAAATATTTACCGGCAGAAGTATACTTTTTTTTTTTTTTTACAAATCTCTTTTTTACAGATCTCCTCTAGTAATGTATCCAAATCTGTCAACAAATCTATGACAGACCTCCCTGTTAGTTTCAAACTTGTTTGGTTGCAGCTGCCTCATATGGAGAGAATTCTGAGGCTCATTTGAAGTGCAAGAAATCAGACATCATTTAATGATGCTGGCAATGAGTAAGGGAGGAAAGAGAGATGCACGTGTATCACAAGATCATCCATGAACCAGGACAGACCTATTCTGTAAAAGAACCACACACACCCTTTAATATTAAGAAATATTCAGGTAATAAAACAGAGTCTGGTAATACATTCACACGTTGGAAGCTATGTACAATTCAGAGGTGCAATCAGAAAGCCAGCTGAGGTCTGGCACCATGTTAAATACCTAGGTTCCAAGATTGTAAAAAAATCTCTGCTGAAACAGCAGTTTATTTAATTCCTAGCTCTCTTGGCTCATGAAATGTGTCTGCTGTCAAGAACCAATGTGCCTTAGGTCAAAGGTGGCTTGAGGTATCTATCCTTGGTTATTTTCTAATTTTATCTAAACTGTTGTGTGGGCAAACTACTTACCAAAGAGAGGCAGAGAAAGAGTAACTACCTAAATGAAACATTTTCAATACAAAGCAGGTAATGCAAGCACTTTTACTGTGAAGCAGCAATATAGAACATTGTCATCACTGGTTAGAAAGGACTATAATAAAAAGGACTTTGGAAACAGAAATTAGGCAGCTGAACATACGACCACCCAAGAGGCCTCTTACATACCTTTGGGGAGCCGCGTAGGGGGAGCATTTCTTGCCCATGCATACAGAATATTGGCTTTATCTGTACAGGTTCCTTCATCACAAAACCTGAAGAAAATAAAAAGTAGTATGAATGAAGATTTAAATAGTAAAATGCATAAATTGCTCCCCATGGTGGGAGGTGATAGGGGAACGTATTTGAAACCAAAGTACATCGATATATCATCATTGTATGATATTAGCTTTAAGATCCTAATAAAGAGTGGGGCAAACAATTATTCCTGTGTGAAAAAAAAGCCATAAAAGGGGAGACATTTTTTTGCCTGAGGTGAAACAATCCTGTGAGGGAGATATATAATTTTACCTTGATATGTTCATACATGGAATGTACTTTATGTAATCAGGTAGAAAAACAAGCATTACATAGACCGTCTGTATAAACCAAAGTTAATGCCGCAGAAATATGGACTAAAAAAAAAGTCATACACATTTCCCCTTTGGCGATCACTGTTGTCAACAAATCTGCCCAAAGCAACAAACAGTGCCTACCATCAGTAGGGTGAACAATACAAGTGTGTCTCTCTTAAAGAGTTATTTTTTTATTTTCTTTTTTATTTTTTGAGACAGACTTTCCCTCTTGTTGCCCAGGCTGGAGTGCAATGGCGCGATCTTGGCTCACTGCAACCTCCACTTCCTGGGTTCAAGTGATTCTCCTGCCTCAGCCTCCTGAGTAGCTGGGATTACAGCTGCCCACCACCACGCCAAGCTAATTTTTTGTATTTTTAGTAGAGATGGGTGGGGTTTCACCATGTTGGCCAGGCTAGTCTTGAACTCCCGATCTCAGATGATCCACCCACCTCAGCCTCTCAAAGTACCAGGATTACAGGTGTGAGCTACTGCACCCAGCCTCTCTTAAGGATTCTTGATCTTATATATGCATGATCAAGTTTATGAATACTGGAATGCATTAATAAGTTGTATTGTGCAAGTTACTTAACTTTTTTTAAAGTTACTTAATCTCACCACGCTTTAGTTTTCTCTCATGGAAAACAGGGATAATTAAACTTACATCACAGAGTTATTCTGTAAATCAAATGAGACTTTATAAACTTCAAAGTACTATTCTAGGGCAATGCATTATTTAACAAAACATTCACTTTATCTGAAGATTCATTGTTGAGAGAGAGTGTCGCAGGGTGAAAAGAGCACCCAGGCAGAAAGACAGATCTGGAGTTCAATTCTAGAACCACCCCTTAGCAGCTCTGTATCTTGGGTGTATTTATAAGCCCTCAAAGGCCCAGTTCCTATATGGAAACCTCTGTGATAGGGCTGCTGTGGTGATGTGTATAAGGCACTCAGTGCGGTAGCTCGGATGTTTGGTAGATCCATGTTAATAGATGGTAGTATGTCTGACTCCAAGCCACACATTTTTTTCCCATTATATCTCTTAGCTTTTTCTATTATTAAATTGGATTTAATCCAAACATTGTTAGGCTACATTTTTGTGTTGCTTTTATTTATTTATGTTTTGAAAACTGGGACCAAAAAAGGTGAGTCAGGCGTGTAGGCAGATCTGACAAGCTTGAAGACTCTAAAGGACAAGGACAAATACAGCTTCTTGGGATGGAGGTTGGCTCACACAGAAAAAAATGTACACTGTCCCTGACCTGGATAGGAAACAAAGGCAGACTGTGATAGATTCCTAAATAAGTTAGAAACTGAAGCCAGAAACATAGAAAGCACCCATGTTGCACATATGAACACCACTAGTAAGACGTTCATTCAGACTCAGAGGCAGGGACTCTGCTCTGTTTTCTGCTTCTAGCCAGAAATGACGTTGGAGGATAGGCAATGAGTGCAGACAACTGTGTTGCCTGTCTGAAAAGGGGTGAGGAACTCAGAACCAGGAGGTCTTGATAAGGTTATGCTTAGCAAAATGATCTTGCTTCTATAAACCAGGCTGTAGAAAGAGATTGTGTAATGTGTAATATAAAAGACATCAACCAGTGGTTTCTTACTGTTCACTGTCAAACACAATACACTTATGATGACAGATCATTATCATGTAAGAATTGTACCTTGGAAGAAATGTCTGTGACATCCTTATGCCAAGTGTGTTAAAAGGCTCAGGATGTTGGATGATGCCCAAAAGCAAAATTTTCCTTCCTGGCCTCAGCTATAATAAAGAAATGATATTGTCAAATGTGATGAACTTTGTATCTCACTGCTGTGAGCTACTAAGATTTAAAGATTTGGGTTGCAATTTTCATAGCTTTCAACAAAGATCTTAAACATTACAAATGCCTAACACCCATGTGATGAGAGTCTTAGGTTAAACAAGATAATTGTTTCCTCTGATATGGAAGTTGATTTTCAATGGATGACTAGAAAGAACCAGATTGAAATATAACAGAGAAAACTGGTTTAGTAACTTTTTCTAAGTTACACATTTGATTATGTCATTTGTTGGCTCAAAATCGTTCAAGTGCTTCCCAAAATGAAATCAAAATAAGATCCAAATCTTGTAGCATAACACGTAAGACCTGTCATGATCTAGACGCTATCTCCAGACAACAGCCCCTTTTTAGTCCTGCCAAGTTGCTTCTGGTTTCCAGTCTTCCTTATTCCCATTGCTCTCTTTGCCTGAAATATCCCATCCCAGTTCTCTGCCTGAAAAAGTTGTATTCACTTTCTCCTTCAAGATTCAGTTCAAGCCTTCCTCCTCAGGAAAGTGTTCTCCGACCCCCACCCACCTTTCATTCCTTAACTACAGCACTCCTCATCCTAAGTGTCAGCTTACTTCTCTTTCTCCACCCAGATTGTGAGGACGTCGAGTACAAGTATGTAGGATAATATCTTCATGCTGAAGTCCTGTCATGAAACAAATGTCTGCTGAAACTTACCTCTAGGTGAGTTTTCCACTTTCCATGTACAGACACTTAAAGAGCTGAATTAGCTTAAATTGTATTGCACTCTCAACTTCATGTTATAATACTTTATTTTAAAAATTAGATTAAAAATTTAAAATATAAACACCAATAAATTTGAATTATTGTTTGCCTAGTTTTTTTGTTTGTTTGTTTGTTTGTTTTTAACAAATCAGCTTATATAACAACACTGCCAGCAGGCTGTAATTTAAAGCTAAATAAGCTCAGAGAGTTTAAGTAACTTCCAAAGGTCAAACAGCTAAACCATGACTCAAAGCTCTGGCTGCCACAGTCCCTTCTATCTCAATTCTTGACACTGATTATGGGCAAAGAATATTATGTGGCGATAAGCTTTGATTACTACCGTCATCCTTGAACTAAGTTGAAATTTGCGCATGCAATTCTAAAATCAAATTTGAGATGAAATAAATTGTTCGTGACATATGCACAAAGAGACAATGATTTAATATTTTATTCTCTTATCAGGTCTGGTAAATAAGAGCTTCAAGGCAAACATTGGTTTAATTTTTAAAACCCTGTTTTACAATAAAAATATATTAAACTCAAGACTGAGTAAAGAATGACTCACTGGAGGACACCGGGGCATTGAAACTAATCCTGAAACTCAGTGGGAGGACTAAGAGGAAAAACAAGAGGGTGAGAGAACTGAATTCTATAACTGATAACATATCATAGTGGTAAACATTTCCATTTCCCATTTTAAATGAAAATGGCATATTTTCTCCATGTAAAATGACCAAAAAGAGAAAGATGGTATAGTATATTTTGGCTTCCCAAAAAAGGACCTATGGAAGTAGAGGGGATTTGCGCTATTCTTACTAGTAAAGAGGGCCTTAAGGCTGGGAAGCAATGTAACTCTTGATCAATGGCTGTTGTAATTTCAGGCCTCATCAACCAGGTTTCTTTTTCTTATCATTCTAGCAGCTTCTCCTAAAGGCTCCTCCAGACTAAGTCGATTAAATTGTGAAAAGGTTCACATAGCTCCCTTGTGGTTTCTTAGCATTCATAGTAAAAATGATGAGAATTAACATTTGAAAATAAAACTAGTCTGGATTCTTGGACCTTTCATATAGAACCCTTTTCACATCTAATCCACGGGGAAGCCATTCAGATGATATGAATATTTTCTGACTGTGCCAAGCACTGAAAATGGTAGCTTGTCATTTTGAATTATCCAAAGACAGCATGACTGACTGTTAAAGTACTCTCTGGTTGTATCTGTTAAAGGCTATTTAAAAGCCAAGGTTACTCAGGGAAGATCAGAACTTATAACTCGTTTCTTCTTTTGAGTAAAATAATAATAATAATAACAGTCATGCCCTCAAGTTAAATCTGTATAGCCTTAAATTCCAATTTTTTTTTTTTTTTTTTTTTTTTTTTGTCGCCCAGGCTGGAGTGCAGTGGCCGGATCTCAGCTCACTGCAAGCTCCGCCTCCCAGGTCTACGCCATTCTCCTGCCTCAGCCTCCCCAGTAGCTGGAACTACAGGCGCCCGCCACCTCGCCCGGCTAGTTTTTTGTATTTTTTTAGTAGAGACGGGGTTTCACCGTGTTAGCCAGGCTAGTCTCGATCTCCTGACCTCGTGATCCGCCCGTCTCGGCCTCCCAAAGTGCTGGGATTACAGGCTTGAGCCACCGCGCCCGGCCAAATTCCAATTTTAATGCATTACATATCTAACAGAACCACAACCAGGAAAATTGATCTAAAGTTAGAAAGTTTTTTAAAGAAACACAACACAAAATCAATTGCATGAGGGGATGGTCCTTACCTTTCAAAATGCATTCAGTATGAGTCAGATATTCAAGTACTATTAACTGCTCTTTAAACCCATAGAATATTTTCCCAAATTCAGACAATCCTACATGAATTTCAATGCAATGGATAGACATTAACATAGTAATTAGAAGGATACATAAGGAAAAAGCAAATTAGAATAGTGATTAAGAAATACCAGCCTGATAAATAGCATCACAGAAACTACCCACTGTTCCTTTGCTCCAATAAGGTTAGACAGGCAGTAAGTCCATAAAAGTAGAGTGTGTGTCTGTTTTGTTCATACCAAATTCTCCATGCCCAACAAAGTGCTTGGCGCATAGTGAATGATTAATACATACTTTATTAATAAATGAATTAAAATAATAGCCATCCCTTCTACATGTCAGACACTACACGAAACACATTACTTATATTACCTCATCTACCCTTCATGATGGCCCAATCAAGCTCCCAATGATTAGTGGCCCAATGTTACAGATGAGGAAACAGACCAATACAGCTGACATCATTTAACCAATGTTTATTACCACTACCAAGTAGCAGAGCTGAGATTTGAAACCAAGATGTTCTGATTTCACAGTTCTGGATCTGTGCTAAATACAATGCTGCATTATAATATTGCTACTCTATTTAACATAAAGTACTAGTCTTGTGAGGAAAAAATGCATTTGTTTCTGTTGAAACAGTCAAAAGGGTTCCAACTCTAACATTCAATTTTATTAAAGTTGACACTAGTCTAGTAAGAATTGGGCAATTGCTAAGGAACTCCTGTTAACACCTTTAATCCAAGTACCTTAATATTATTAGCTAAGGAACATAATCATTGGTGACTAGAAGTTAGAACCAGAGACCAACTGTGTTTTAAAAATTGATCCATTATACTATCCCAATATGCAATATGATAGGAATCTCTTACAATATTAAAGTGGAAAAAGAGAATGGATGCTATTAATTTTAGCCTATCAGTAATTTATGTCTAAACACTGCTACTGCACTCAATGCCACATTTTACAGTGCTTAAAACAAGAGACAGTGTAGATTTGGGAGATTCTGTTATTTTTATTTATACTGACAAGGATGTTACACATATTTAACTTTAGAAGTTTCCTATATGGCAGAAAAAAACAAAGAGGGGATTGCAGAAGACACAGTGAATCCTGCTGTATATAGTGTATGGATGACAGGGGCCAGGATATGGAATGGGAGCATAAAGACAGCATATGCAAATGCTGTTCTCAACCAAAGAATCATTATCACTGGGAGGGAGGCAACAAAGCTGTGGGCTTATTTGGAAAATAACATCACCTTTAAAAAATAGACATTTAAATGAGTACCCAAGCAGGGTGTCTCTCATATAGGCTTCTATATACATATATATATACACACACACGTGTTTTATCTCCTTTTTTTTTTCTCCTCATCAGCAGCTGTAACCCTGTGGAGATAGTGGCATTTAAAAAGACACAGCAGGTGGTTAATAAATAGAAACAGTTGAAAGGAATTTAAACTAAAGTTTCATAAGATGGTAAAGCACTACTGCTTTAGCTTGAGAATGCTTCCCAGTTAGAACAGCTGGAAATAGCCTCATTTAACCAGCTGGGATTTTTTTTCATCAAAAAACATCAAACAACCTGTAGAAGCCATCTTTGGTTTGTTAAGATTAGTTGGTCCTAAGTGTCATTAGAAATAGCTTTAAAATCAAATATTAATAAGAAGAACTAAAAATAATTTTAGCTATGCATAGAAGATCACACCAAAGTATAAGACTAGATACGTAAGAAGCCCACTAGTTTTAATCATCCTATATTTTAAACACAAAATCTTAGGGTTTGCACTCCTAAATTGTTTTAAACCCTATATCCTGTGCTCAGCAGAATAAAAATGCACTAGCCTACAATCTCATATTTAAAAAAGAGCACTCCAGAATTACCCCAAATGCCAACACAATTTGCATAAACAAAATATGATTTTCAAAGACTGAAACTGTAAGTAGCTTATCACTTATTTAAAAAATTGTTAAGAGTAAAAACAGAATGAAGTAATTCATAGAATAGATGAACACAATATTTAAATTTCCAAGATATCCTCAAAATTTACTATTTAAGTAAATTTTTATATTTAAATTACCCAGTTTTCAGCACCTTCATTTCATTACTAACAACTTCAAAAGAGCATCTGCTCACTTAGAGCTTAGTTTAGGCTCATATTCAGCTAATAAATCTGGGGAACTTATAATTGTCATGCTTTGAATTAAGTCTATAGAGCACAAATAAAGTGCAACAAATCACGCTATTGATATGCTTGCTCTAATCTTGATGCTATTATTTTCTTTTGGTCCCTAGATGGGGTTAATTGTTTTCCTCCTCCAAATGCCTGGGAAGAAGGCATTGGGGTTACATTCGACAGGTATTATCGCCTTCTTTACATGGGTCAGCAGAGCTGCTTCTTTTCCAACAGCTGGTCCTTATTTGCATCCTCTAGAGGTATGTTAATTTGGAATTGAGCACTAGGCCCACTCTAACTATAAAGGGACCACCCTACAGAATATTAAAAGGTTCAAATCTATGTACGCAATTTAAATGCACATGCATATAATTAACTAGACACATTGCCAGTATGAGTTGCTAATTTGGAATGAGTCACAAAAGGCTACAATGTGTGCAGATGAAAAAAACTTTAAAATTAAAATGACTACATAATGAAAACTGCTTCATGCTGTGTCTACTATTTTCATGTAAACTTAATATAACTGTAAATATATTTTAATGAACAGCAGACAGAGGCAATTACAAAGAGCAAAGGAGGGCAGCACAACAGTGAAACATCATCAGAATAGCTCTTTGCCTTCATATTAAAAATGCTGCCTGAAGACAGAGGGTGAATTATAACTTCATAATTTCAGGGGAAATATGTTTTCTATATGAAAGACACCTATTTGCCAACCTGCTCACAATGAAAATGGAACACTAAAGTGAAAACAGGAGGAAATCCTAGCTAACAAACAGAAAAGAGGAAATCCGAGTTTGACATTTTGATGTTAAAATAGTTTTTTCTTCTTTCCTTGAAACAGCTTTGTATTTCCTTATAAGTTTCCCTAGAGTGTGAATGACTTCTGGTTATTTTTAAGCAACAAAAACTGTTATAGGTATCATACCCAAAATATATGTGAAAGTTTAGGAGTCTTCATTTAAGTGCTGTCTATATCTTACAATAATTGAATAGATTTGCAACTATAAAATGAGTGTGATCAATTCCATGACTCAAAAATTTTAGAAAAATAATGCAAGACTTTTGACACTAATAGGTATTTGTTGTGAGTACTATAATTCAGATGACAGGATAAGATGTTAAACATCTGGAAAATATCCACTGACTATCTTCAGCGCTGAGCCTGTGAGGCACTGGGGGTGGGGAGTGGAAGATGTTTCTGTGAAGCAACTGAAAGTTCTGGCTGTGAAATATCCTGTGAGCTCTAATTCTTTAAAGTATAGATTTTTGCCAAATATTGGAAGATAAATAATGTATACTATCTTTAAATAAGAATATAAGTCCTATAGCTGGGCGTGGTGGCTCATGCCTATAATCCCATCACTTTGGGAGGCCAAGGTGGGTGGATCACTTGAGGTCAGGGGCTCAAGACCAGCCTGGCCAACATGGCAAAACCCCATCTCTACTAAATACAAACATTAGCTGGACATGGTGGCACGTGCCTGTAGTCTCAACTACTGAGGAGGCTGAGGCAGGAGAATTGCTTGAACCCAGGAGGTGGAGGTTGCAGTTAGCTGAGAACGCACCACTGCACTAGAACCCGGGTGACTGAGTGAGACTCTGTCTCAAAAAAAAAAAAAAAGAATATAAAATATATATTTTATATATATTATATATAAATATACATACAAATAAATTTTTATATATGTAAAAGAATATATATTAAAAAGGCCTGATTGTGGAAGTCAGAGTCATTAGAACAGTTTTACTTAATGTATGTTTTCTAGTTCACCCATTGAAAAGATCCTACTTTTAAATGTTAGACTTAAAACACTTTGGGCTTGGTTAAAAGACGCTGAATAACAGCACCAATTGTCCTTGTTTTATGATTATAAATTCAATTATAACAAACTTACAAATTAAGTGGGACTATGGGATACAAGGCAAATATTTTAAAATCCATTTAAAATGATATGGGTATAGTATTATTAAGAATTGTAATTACTCAATGATGCAACTGACTGGCAAAACACGGTGAGCTGCTTGCTTGAGGTGAGTCAAGCAGTGCACACACTTCCAACTGCTAGAAATACTGCCTTTCCAATCAGACTCATCATTTGCATACAATTTATATTCATAGAATTACAGAATTTTAGAGCATAGAGAGGCTTTATAAATGGCCTAGTATAAGTCTTTTGCTGAAATGAAGACAAGAACTCCATTCCAGATGGGCTGAATAATTCACCCAGGGAATCCAGCAAGTTAGTTCACTGCTCTTTCATTCTACTATGTTGACTTTCAAGTAATAGTTTTAGCAAAATAATATATGTAACAATTACTCTACTCAAAATTTCTGTTTTCACTTTCATTTATATTTTTCTTTGAAACTTCTCATTCCCCAATGTGGAAGATTTTTGGTCAATATATCTTATAGATTTAATTTCAAAATAGTTTATTTAAGAATATTAATAAATATTTTAAAGGGGCCAAAATGAGGTGTTTGTTGTATTCCCTTAACATGAGAACAATGAGCTATGCTTGGCTCATTTTAGATAATTTTTCCTAACAATTAGAATTGGAATAGCATTTAAGCGTCGTTTTATTTTCTCACTCATTCCCTTAAACCAAGGTGCAGCAAAAGCAGACTTTAAATCCTTCTAGCTATTTTCAATGAGTCTAATTCAAAGGTAAATATTGGTAGTTTCAGAAGAAATAGTTTTAAAGCATAAAAACCAAAGGATGTGATTTACTGAATAAGATTCAGGAAAAACTGTCACAGAATAATCTTTTAATCCCAGAATTTTATTTACAAAAATTTACTGAAGAGCATAAACGGGAATGTTGATATTGAAGGGTATTAACTGTGATTTGCTGACTCCGTTTTCACATAAACCCAGTCACGTAAAGTTGGGTTCCTATGTGATATGTTCCTTTCATCAAATAACTTAAGCCTATTAACAAATGCTTTGATGGTACTTGGTCCATGGAGATTTCCACTAATTGTCCTGTGCTTTTAACAGTTCCAAATTCACATTATATTGTTATTATAAAAATGACAAGAGAGCAGTTGCTGCTTGACTTGCATCAGGCTAATGAATATTAGGATGCACACAGAAAAGTCCATCAGTCTACATGATTATGTAGGGACAGGACCTCAAAACAGATTCCTCAATGCAAAGCAAAGCACACCAGTCATTCCGGACTATTAAATGTGTAACAGTGATTCTGGGTCCACTTGGAAAAGTAAGAAGCTTAAAACCTGTGGCTATTTTCAGAGTTTGGCGATCTTCAAGAATGCCAAAGAACATTAATTAAAAATTAATGTCAGAGTATCAATAATCTAAATTTTCAGACTTTCTTTACAAGCCTTATGCACCTGGACATACTACTGTATAACAATATACATATATTTAATGTATTATATTAATATAAAATACATATATTTAATCTAAGATGTTTTATTTTAGATTCAAGGGGAACATGTTACATGGTATATTGTGTAATGCTGGAGTTTGGGCATATTCAACCCATCACTCAAATAGTTAACGTAGTATCCAATTGGTAATTTTTCAGCTCTTGCTCCCTTCTCTCCCAGCCCCTTTTGGGGTCCTAGTTTCTTTTTTTTTTTTTTTTTTTTTTTTT
>NW_012107164.1:143129-156988 GCF_000951045.1 Mandrillus leucophaeus
GATGGTCTCGATCTCCTGACCTCGTGATCCGCCCGTCTCGGCCTCCCAAAGTGCTGGGATTACAGGCTTGAGCCACCGCGCCCGGCCTGGGGTCCTAGTTTCTACTGTTTCCATCTTTATGTCCATGAGACATATATTTATTAAGTCAGTGACAAAGGCTGATAGATATGCTCCATAGCAGACCAAATAACTGTGATAAACCATGATAACCACGTGATGCTAATGAACAAAGTTCTTTCTCTTAAAATATTCTGCCTATTTATTAACCAGTTGTGAAATACTTGCACAGATACACTTTGCACCTGTAAAACACATTTTCTACACCCTTCTATACTGTAAACCCATTATCCTTACCAGTAACTTCCAGTGGATGAAGGCATATTGCATCCAAAAAGTAACATATGATGGACAGTATCCATGCTGGCTCGAGGCTTGAAGTCAACTGTTATGAGAAAATAATACAGGTATGTGAATGTAAGTTACACTTCTGTGCACCAAAGTCACAAAATACATATTTGAACAGTTCAAATACCTGTATAACAAAGATGTTTTGATGCTCTTGTGATCAAATGCCCTGTTTGTATAAATTATCTTATTAAAGATAAGCATGACTTGATAATATGATTAGAAGAATAAAAAGGAAAAATAATAGGCTGAATATCACACCCACATACACACACACACACACACACATATTTTTTAAATGGAAGACCTCTTTTAAAGTAGTGAGGGCATTATATGGGTATTAAATGAAATCTGCAGCCTATGTATTCACAATATATTTCCTTTCAGACTTCAGTAGAGTGCTGAGTATCATAAAACACTGCACAACATTGTAGTGAAACAGAAACCACAGTGAGTGGTCAAAATATGAACACAAAAATTCATAACAGAAATTTATGACCATCTTAGAATAACAACAGTACTATAGTCACTGGGATATATAAGAAGAAGCAATTTACCAGGAAAGAAAAAGAAAAGTAGAAAAAGTATCTTCACAAAAATACAAAAGACATAAAATTACTGTCCTGAATAAGCATGGTATGCTTGTTAAAAGATATCAGAAGTTATACAATGACATTTCTCGTTTTCTCCCAATAATAGTTGTTGAAAGACATTAAAATAAATGCATAATTGAAAGAGAAAAAATTAAAAATAAATTATATTATTATCTATGAACTCCCTTTCCTAGTGTGGGTTTGGCTCATCCCTTTTCGTCCTCATCAAAATGCTGTCCAGTATGCAGTAGCAGTTCATGAGTCACCTTTGCACATAAAATACTAAATAGCTCCAAACTGATCTTAAATCTCAGGTGTGTGCAAAAATGCATCTTTCAGCTATTTTGGTCTGTTTGATAAAATTAAGAAAACATAACTTATTGCTAGAACGTGTATGTGAGACATTAGTACTTATAAAACAAAACAACAGCAAAAAAGTTCTACATCAAACTATAGCACCATGACTGGCAAAGTGTGTCTGATAGAAAACATAGCACACATGTGCCAAACCTACTGTGTGCCATCTTGGCTTACCAGTTTCTGAGGAGACAAATAAACCTTTCTTTTACTGCAATGAAAATAAGAACTTGAAGCCTAAAAATTAAATCTTGAAGTTTTCATACCATCATTTAAAATATTAATGAAGAGAGAATGGCTGGAAAATGGACTTGCTATAACTTGAGGCTTGGTTTTCTATTACCAAAGAATATAGTAAGCCTAAGAGATGAAAGAAGATGCTTTGGAAGGAAAGAATCACTTGGAAGTTAAAACTGTTCACAATTCATAGAAAGTCCCTATTGTCACGAAGCTGAAGTTTGTTAGCAAGAGAAACAGAAGAAAGAAGAAGGATTCTATATCTATAGACCACCGTCAAGTTGAGTGCAGGATTTCCTTCCTCCCTTCCAGAATCCTACCAGGGATCTTTCCTGGGGCAGAAAGAAAATGGAAAAAGTCCTGAGGTAGGAGTACTGGTCTTTTATTCACCTTGATTTTATTTTGGTATATGATACAATTTTTAATCTTATATTCATTTTTATTAAACTGCTTATATTACTTTATGAACATCTATAACTGTTTTCTAATTGTATCCTCCTCCTCCTCCTCCTACCTTTTTAAAAAAATATTCCCTCTGCCAATCCTTGAGAGGTTATCTGACCCCTCTGCTTTTTCAGAACCTGTGTAGATGACTACATGATTTCCTCCCCTCGGAAGATCTTATTACGGGTGGATAAATTTCCTATGACTGAATCATTCTTGGAATTTTGGTAATAAGCCAACATGGCCAAGTGCAGTTCATTCCAAGAATTAAATGGTTGGATGCAAAACAATGTTTCAAGCACCCGCTAAAAATTCAGGTGGAAGTATCCAGCAGAGAGTCAGAATTCTGTGACTCTTGTTCAAGAAAGAGGTCAGAGAATTACATATTTGGGAAGCATTAAAAAATTGAACCCTGAAGCTGTGAGGATGGATGAAAGTACCAGAAAGGGTAGTAGGAATCACACAGAAGGCTCAAGACAGTTTGGAGAAAGCCCAGGGCTGTCAGGGTCTGTTTAGGAGACACCAACAGTATCTTTTTTATACTAATGCAATGTGTATGCTGCTGTGAAACAAGGCAAAGACATTTCTGGAAAAATAAGGAGCTATTAGTAATTTTTAAAAATGAAATACTAATAAGCAAAAGATTCAGGTAAGGGCAGGGAAGAGAGCTGTTGATAAAGGGATAGATCATAAAAACAACAACATATAATCTCTAGCTTTCCATGAGGAAAGAAAGAAAATAGTTTGCCTGGGCCCTTGCTTATATAAGAGACTCTTCTAATTGTCCTTTGTAAAGTAAAGGGGGCAAATCTTAATTAATCAAAGTATAACTTCTCTAACCATTTTCTGATTTTTTTCTCCTTCTGACAGACATTTTTTCTGACATACATTTTAAGTACCACTTATTTATTTGCTCTACTTTGAACTCTAACTAGGTATGTGTTTAATTTTTGCTTCTAAAATGAGAAACAACTCTGTCTTTAAGTAGTAGAAAAAGAAAATTCTTCAGTTTCCTTTCACAAAAACATATTCTCACTGACTCACATATTCCTCTAGAAACTCCAGATCTAATTTAAATGCTAAGTATATTAGAAGTACACAGCAAAAACAAGCAACTAACCATCTTTTATCATATCCTAAAGAAAAAGTATAATATCTAAATATTTATATAATTATAGCTCAAAGTACAATTCATTGCAAGTTGAAATGAAAACTACCTCCAGCAAAAGGAATGTCAAATCAAAATGTAAATCTAAAATAAACAGTAGATGCCTTAAAATAAAGCAGCGCTTGGACAATTTCACTGAAGGGCTGCTGCCAGTGGTGGGGAGCGGCAGGCTGGGAAAAGATTAGTCTGACAGGTTCATTTCAGGGGTTTGCTACATTCCTGCTGATTATGCCTGGCTTTGCAAAATAAGACCCCACCCCTAGTGAATTCTAGGTCTGCTGGGCACGAGACACACATAAGACTATGCAGGAGATGTCAACAGAACACAAAATAGAATATGGAAAAATACTGTAGAATAACATCTTAAAAAGAAATGTCTCTTTTCTTTTTCACCCATCATACACTAAAGAAATAAAGGATCCAACGGGAAGAGAGCTAGAGGATAATAATGGAAACAACTGCATTTCAGTGTGCGATTCTGACAGGCAGAATAAACAAAGACAGCCTTGGGATGGTGAGAAACAGTGCAAAACACAGCCTCAAGAGAATGCAAAGGAATATTATATCCGATAAGATTAAAAGTGCCACTGACTCTTCTAACTCAATATTAAGATGACAGTTGCTTAAGTGGAAATGGTACTTCAGTCTCAATGGGAGCTAACAGTTCAGATTGCCTGATGTATGAGATCAGGGAACATTTTATAGGCGAGTAAGTCCTGGGAATGAAGTATCTTTGAAGGACTAAGACTCCAAAAAAGTGACTCACACACAGTAATTAAAGGAAATCTGATGACATTGAAAGCACACAGGTTGGAGGATTTCTCAAAGGATAATGTCATCTGAAATGAAAGACCTGAAACTATGTGTGTGGATGACATGTTGAAAAGAGAGATGTCTAGGTCTAAATTCCGGAGTTCTAAGCAAAATTTCTCCTCACTGCATGTGGTTGTTTGGGATTTATGGGCTCTTTTAAGTAACATCAGACTATAATTACGGCCACAAAATTCTCTAAGAACGTGACCTAGGGGAGAATGTCATTTAGTTCTCCATTTTTCCCTTCCAAGTGGATATCCAAGTCTGCATGTCAAATTTTGATTCTTCTGCCAGACTTAGGACATGGAAAGATTCTGAAGAACACACATAACCAAGCAGAGAAACCAGCAATTTTGGAGATATTCTTGTATATATAACCAGCTCCAAATTACCATTGGAAATGGCAGGAACAATTCTTTTTAGCTAAAGTATTCAGTAGAGGAATACTAAGACCACAGATAATTAACCTACTGAAAAAAAAAAAAAAGAACTGACTTGCAAGTTTGGATCTGAAGAACTTTGGCAATCTAGAATTGTTGCCTATATATATATTAGGGATAACCATTGTTAACTTTCTTTTTTCCTCCCAATGTAATCATGTTATACACTGTAAATAGCTTAGTTTGCATACCATGGGTATTTTTTACATGTTATTAAACAATTTTCTTAAGCAGCCATTTTTAGCCTGGGCTTTAAATTATAACCTGTGGAACTTGGTAAAAATACAAGTGCCTAGAGTCAATCTAGACCAGTCCCTCCTCGCCTCCCCCATCAACATCTCAGTCAAATCTCCAGCACTTATTCCCAGGTAAGTATATCATTTAAAGGTTTCACAAGTGAATCACCAGTAATTCTGACTATAGTTCCCATTTATAGTGATGGAATATACTCTATTATGTGAGCATAGTCTGAGTTTATCAACTCATCTTAGTTAAATTGGGATTGTACTGCTCCTTTAAATGTACAGGACAAACAGTAAAAGCAGGTTTCTTTTAAAATAAATTCATAAAGAATTTCTAAAGATAAAAATTAGTTGATATTTTAGAATTATTTTATTCAAGGAGACCACTGGAACTCTGTATTATATCATGTAATTTTAGCTGTAGCACCCAAAATCATTTTAGTGCTGAGATCTGAGGCAGGCATAGGAATTCTCTAGCAATTGTTTTCCTATCAATGATAAAGAGTCAGTATTCTAAGACTGTGTTTTCAAGCCATATTTAATATTGAGAGAATTGGGAAGGTCTGAGGTTCAAGAAAATATAATAAAAAAGATATGTCATGATTTAAAAAAAACATAAGCCCTAAAATCTTACTATCAACATTGAGTTTAGGATACAATCAACCTTAATGTTCATAATCTTGCAGTTTAGCCAAAAAGGTACAAACAAATGTAAAGCTCACAGCACCATAGTCTATTTTCCAGCATGTTAAAAACCCACCACAATGGCATATTACATTATCTCCCGCAAGCTTTCCCTATAACCATGAAGCAATTCTGTACTAAAATAAAGACCTTTTCCTCGAACATTTTTAATGAGAAAGCTTAATAGTGAAATTGTCATTAACTACTGCTAGTATGGACAATGATGTACCATTGGTAAAGAATGCTTATGGTGGTTTATGAGGACTTAAAGTTGCTGCCACCAAATTATCTAAGAAATAAGACAACTGAGCAAGCCTATATATTGAACATCAATTTCCAATAAAACAATCCTCACCTCTGAATAAAGAAATTTCAACACACACAAAAAACTAAATTTCTAGATGATATATCTTTTAAAATTAAACTCTATGATATATACCAAAGAATCAATAAATAGACTTCGTCAACCAAGCTTATGCAAGATTAAACAGCATAAGCTTCACTAAGCCCTGTGTTTGTAATGTCGTTCCTATAATAGTCCACTATTAATTTCCTAGAGAATCAAGCCCATACCCTTCTTCTAGCCTTTCAGGGCCATGCATAACACTGTGCCAGTCCTTTAGCTCACTACATTTCCAATATGGCAACCTTTACATCCATTCCTCATTCTCATCAGGCGGCCCCCTCACTTGATAATCACAACTACTAACATTTACTGAGGGCTTTCCAGGTGCCAGGCACTCATTTACTTCTCAATGACCTTATGAATCTGGTTCTTTGTCTTGCCAAACAGGTGAGCCTTCAGGAAAGAGAGGCGAAGTAATTTGTCCCCTAGTAGTATAGCTAGAAAGTGGTGAGGCTGGGATCTGAATATGGACTGTTCTGGCTCAGAGCTTGCTATTTTTGCCACTATATGATACTGTCTCTCATACTTGTGCCCAGTGTGTTTGGGCTTATACTGTGGGCCACTAAAATATTCACCCCTTTGCATATTCAAATAGGTCATCTTCAGAGGTCCAGATGAAATCCTGCGTACCTTCATCATGAAATTTTCTCTGACTAGACCAACTCATAGTGATCTTTTAAGGGTTGACTACTAAAGTAGTTCCTGCTGAAACAGCTAGCCGGGAGGAGGTGGTAGGTGGGGGAAATGTAGCATTTTAACATTTCTGCATTAAAATAGCTATATCAACATGTCAATTAATTTCTGGTGATCATTAGATGTACCTAATTGAAGACATTAGAAATGGTTCCTATTCATCTCTCACTGTTTTTTATTACTTGAGAAAAGCTGAGATGTTGGGTGTTGTCAATTTGGAACCATGTGTATTTGGGTGACCAAAGGATAGAAGACATTTAAGAAATACTCTGAGACTCTGAGACAAGGTATATAGCAACAACTTCTCCTACATGATTATGACCAAGAAAAATGGGCTTTATCTACTCATCAAAGACCTCTACTATATATGTCTTATTTGTGTTCTTCATCATAGCTCTTTCCAAGTAGCTTTCACTAAGAAACTAAGCGTTTTTCAGGGTGATTGGTGAAAAATACTCAGTGATCATCTGTGAGACAGAGATTACTCATTATTCATGTCGGAAAGAAGTCCTAGTTGAAGACAGAAGAGAAAGGATACTTAGTCAACTAACTGGAAGCAGAAAGGTAACAGAATGATTGCATGGGGATGAGGACTCACACACATGTACACACACATATGCATAAGCTACTCCCCTCTATTTACTGCTGCCAAAGCCATAAAACATGAATATACGAGCAATGTACTCTGCCCAGACCTTGGTCTTTATGTCATACTATCTAGTGACCCACAAGCATGATCAAAATTGAATTGTTCATGCAGTTCTTGAAGTATCCAAACATCATTTGATCATGTGCTTTGTTTAAGAAATGTCATATTTGGAACTATTCAAATCTAACTGTGCAATTCTGCAACAGAAACTGTTCTACATTCAAGAGAGAAGCCCAAGAAAATGAAAAACAATGAAATCATTAGATTAATTTTATCTGTTTCTAAATTCAATGGCTTCTAGCTCATTTGTGTAGTGCAATTTGATAGATAGGGACCTGTCATCATTCACTAAGGAAAAGACACAATTATTTACAGGTCATCCATGTGAGGGAAAGCAAGTGGATGAAGATGACAGTCAAATTTCTTGGCTGAGTGGGCTGCTGTCAGAGCCAATTCCTCCGAGTGTCTGTAAAACACCTTTTAGACAGCACCACAGTTCAGTGGTCAAATGCAGATATTATTATACTTTCACCCATTCAAATTCTATGGTTTCTTATTAAAACAACAAACAAAAACAATGCCCTAGGGAAAGCTATAATTTCGTTCAAAATATAAAACATATTTTTATCTTCATCACTGCATTTCTCTAAACACCTACTGTAATTCACATTCAGTAGTTAAATACAGATATATAAACACATCATACATGCTATATGTTCATATGTAAATATAACAGGCATATATACATATGAGTTCCATGATGACTGTGATGGTATTTGCTGAAAATTTAGAAGTATGTTTAAGATGGGTTATATAACTAGTATATAAACATAAAGCCAAAAAGTGAGTTATTCAAATTCAATTTTGACTTTTAACACCATCAAGAGAGTCTGTCCTAGTTCTAATAAACAATGTAAATTGTATTGTCTTTTGTAATTTTCTTCAGAAATTAGAAAAGTTCAAGGAGAAAGTCCTTTTTATATGTTTTAACACTTTTATTCTTGTCTACAATTCTACTAGCCTGTGACTTCCTTAAACACGCAACATACTTCATATCCCTATTACCCAATAACTTACATGCAGCAGAATTTTAAGTTTGCTGAATTAATGCACAATGGCTTTTCATAAGCACAAGCAAAACAATGATTCCTTATATTAGAATATAATTCAAGGTAAAAAGGTAAATTATCTACTATTTGAAATGTTGAGTCAGAAAATGGCCAAACAAAATCCCTTTTTAGTGTTCACTCATGTATTCAGCAAGCAATTATTGAGTCAGTGCCATATCCTGCTGGAATACAAAAGTTTAAAGAGGCACAGATAATGAAAACAGAAGGTATAAAATCATTAAATGTCTAAAGGAAAGAATAAACAAACAGAATGACTATGAGAAATAAAAAATAATTAAAAACAGAAAAGAACGAACAAAGTATTATGCGTTTTTACAGCTCTTCATTTGCAACCATGTCTAATCTCAGGATAAGGCATCCTGAGATCAGGAATTTGGGACAATTCACAAAAAGGCTATAGCTTCTGTTAGTCACCAGATGCCATCAGAATCCGTTAGAATGGAAAAAGCCTAGGTTACCCTTTAGGCAAAACTTTCACTCTGGGAGTCTGGAAAAGCTATGTACGGTCACTCTCCCAACATATAACTATATATCCAAGCCCCTTTCCTTCTACAAATCTTTAAATCTCCACGTATACTTGTTATTTGTTTTGTAAGATGGTTTGAGGTTTACTTTTCCTTTGGCAAAATTGGCCAGAGTGTATCCAGTAGGGAGTGAAGGTAAAGGAATGAAAGAATAATTGTATTTGATGTGAGGAAGGAAGAACGGTGCTGCTCTTGCTATATTTCAGCTCCACCTATGCAACTGATAACTTTGCTCATTTCTTCCTTTGTATCACTATCCCCACACCCAAATCTGAAGTACGACTAGGTTAATACCCAGCTAGTAAAAAGCTTGGGCAGATTCTTTAACCTCTCTGACTTTCTGTTTCCTTTTCTGAAAACTGGCTTAGATATGTTTAGCTTTCAGTATCTCAGTGTCTGGCAGGCCCTTAGTAAACAACGGCAGGTAGTGATGATGGTCATGGTCTAGCCATTACATAAATGAGAATGCCATACAAACTAGTATCTTGGCACCTGATTAAATCACAGATAGAGATGTTTCTGTCTCTGTTTCTCAAGCTATGAAATGAGACTATCTATACAGGATTGTCCTAAGAATTAATGAGATAATACATGCAGAATTTCCTTTACTTACTCTTTTATATAAATGATTATTTGCTAATTGTCCCTAGTTTTCCATTTTCCAGTTCTAATTTGTCTAGACTTAAACTTCTGTGGTTGCTGAATTATGTAAACAACAGTAACCACAAACCACCTGGGCATAGTTCATTAAAGGACTCACACAGAAGATGAAACAACCCATTGTGAATAGGGAACAAAAAGTTTCAGTATTCATGCAATCCTCCAAGTAATAAAGAAAGGAAGAAATACTGAAAATAGTTATTAATCTTAGAAGACCTTTTAAGGACCTTAGAACTTGGAACAGTTTAATCTCAGAAGAAAAGTGCCTAAGAAAGTATGAAAACATTTAGCACTCTGGTTCTAATATAGACCTTTATGTGTTTCCTGTGAATATTTTACTTGACTGAATATACTCACTTGTATTTTTTCATTTTAAATTATGTGAACGTAAACACGTTTATAGTAGGAGAGCAATAACACACAGGATATATATTTATAGTCCTTACAGTCACCGGTTCAAAAATCATATACTACCACCAATCTCCAGAAACAAACCTATTAATGTGAGACGTGTAATACTGCTGTAACACAAGACTACCATATTTACACAGGGGTGTAGGGTGGCCTTTTCTTCATACCCGGTGTGAAAACAGGACTCAAAATAACCCCTTCAGGGTTGGACAAAGAAAATATAAATTAGGAAAGAAAAATTCATGTAAAATTCCTTTTGTGAGTGAATATTATTTTCTCCTAGATCACCAAGTATGTGAATATGAAATTAAGGAAAGCTTTATGGCTAGGATTTTAATTATGAATTTATGTCCTAAATAATATTTAGTGTTACTCAAAGCACTACAATTAGAAACTTAAATTATTTTTGTCTTTAAAGATAGTTCAGGATATGGGAGCACTTGGCTTCCTAACTTTTTCTTGGTAATGTCCAAATATTATACAAAACAACCTCATCAGTGTTCAACTTTGTATGGTCTTTCGTTCTTAGGAATTAACTATGCAGCAAATTTTGTTGAGAGTGTTACTAAAGGTTGTATTTTCTGTTGTGATTGCCACCAACGTATGTGAATAAAAAAAATGCACATTGCTCTGGCTTTGCAGGTCTATAATGTCCATTCCTGTGGGAAACACCTCATAAAAATTCATCCTCAGACTGCCCCAAGGCTACTGTACACATTTCACAATTCACATAATGGCCATTTCAGACAGCCCACTTGAAGATTAGTCTCAAGGGACCAAAGTACTACTACCATCACTTTCTCTCCAAAATCAACATCTCAAATGTTTTAAAATGAAGCAGAGAAAAGCCAAATACATGAATAATTTGCCAATCACAGCCCTTCCCTAAACAGTTAAATGTCTGTCATAAGGGATGTTTAAATGGAAACAACCAAGATGGAAACAGATGGTGCTTTGTCACTTTTCCTCTCTGATTTAAAGGTTCAGTTGGGGAAGAATCTGTCGTTTAAGCGTTCTCTTATTCTATAATACAAACAACAAGATAAACGTTCTTTCTTCCATTTCTTTTCTTTTCTGGCTCTCCTTTCCCTTCTCATCCCTTCCTCCCTCCCTCCCTCTTTCCTTCCCTCCCTATCCATCTACCTGTCTGACAGGTAAAATCTTACATTCACCAATGTTGATTCTAAGTGCAGTCAATTTATAGCATGAACCAGCAGGTAAATAAGCTGTCTGTTGAGTGGAGCGGAATTAAGCATCCTGCCACAGACAGAAAGCCAATACTATACAAATGGGACCACACAGGATTGGCGGCCATCGACATCTGCATGCAACTCCTTAACTACTATTACTCACGAATCTCTCCAGATACAGTTTGTAATCTTTCCTCTCAGAGGCTCTCTCTAGTTTGTTTCTGCATTAGGCATGATAAATGCATTTTAGAAACTGACAGTAAAAGATTAATATGCTCATAACCCTCAAAGAGAACCTTTCACTGATTTCAAATCACTGCCCTTCATTCAACTGCTACTCCCCCAATCCAATTAATACTTACTCACGAAGGCTTCCTCATCCACTGGTAATCGCATCGACATGCAGAAGTATGTATCAGACTATTAAAAAAAAAAGATTAAAAAAATCCAAATTAAACTCTTGCTAGTAAGGAAGAAACAATAACTATTAAAAAGTGGCTTCTATGACTGTAAAAATTACTCAGTGAGGGTAGGTTTCCTGCTGAGGGCTGAGTGGCAGGTTAGTGGAAGGGCTAAGTCCAGAACTTAGATACCCTAAAAGTTTGTCTAAGACTCTTTCCTAAACAACTTTAGATTCTATTTATAAAACCAATCATCATGAGTGGTATTTCTAATACTGTCTAAGTTAAAAGGCAAAATTTTAGAGGCTTTTATAAAAAGAGTAGAACAATTTAATGCACTCGCTTTTAAAATGGTAGAAGTTAGTTTTGACCATCTTTGCCATTTGCAAAATTAAATATTTAATTTCCTGAATCATTTTACAAATGCCTCAAATATTAGAGAAGTACAATGAATAAAAGTTGATCTTAAAATTGATTATTTTTGGTTGCTCTCCCTTAATTTTATTTTATGTAATACATTGAAGAAACCAACATTAACTCAAGCTATTGTTTCTTTTCTAGTTATTGGTCTCATCTAAATGGTCAGTTTTTCACTATCAAATATGTTAATATCAAGAATTTTTAGTGACAAAAATTACAGTTTAAGGAGAATAAGATTCAATGTATTCCACTTCCTTAATGGAAATCCATACACAATTAACTGTGTGCTATGGTTAATAATATGCCCAATACAAATATAGGTTGCACTCATTTAATAAGTCATGCTTCCTGGATTATTACTGCACAGAGCTGGAATAATCAGATTTCACTAACATGGATAGAAATCATTTGGTATTTCTAAACCTAATAACTAGCACCAAAAAATTGTGAATTTTGTACCTATGTTTCTACTTCTATGTTAAAAAACAAGGAGGTTCAAGTACACATCAAACAAATATCTTAAAACTTGAAAAATTACTGAAATGTGATTTATTCTTAGTTACTACTTTTATATATGCCATTTTCTTCTCATTTCAGCATTGTTTCATTTCTTAGAAGTCTTTATAATTTAGATTCAACTTTATTTTGCCAATAAGGAAACATGCTGATTTTGTCTACCCTCTCCTCGCAATACATACACACACGCACACACACACATTAAGAGACATGAAGAAACACATTAGCATAGTTTCTAACAGCTCACAGCTGCACCCCTCATGTGACCCCATCACCCTTTAAGGTGCCCACCCAAGAAAGTTCAATGCTTCCAGAAGATTTTACTATTTGTTCTAGCCAAAACCTGGTAACAAGCATAAACCTCTGAACCCTCTCTTAGAGCAGTTACTTCAGAAAGCTTGCAACTATAAATCCTTTCTCTGTTCCTTTGAGATGTAAATCTTCTACTACCCAAAAACGTCTTCTTACATTCAGGGAGATAACTGCACAGCTCTCAAGTCCAGTAGGCACCTTGTTCTAATTGACACCACTGCCTCCTGTCATAAAGACATAATGAGTTTGCTTCTTCTCCCAAATAACAAACCCAGATGGCCCAGCCACATGGACCAGCTCCCTTTCACATCCTTCAGTGCCTTTCCCTCAGCACACCCCAGCTTCTAAAAGGTCTCCTCCCTTTTGTTTTGGCAAAGTTAGGTTCACTTCACACTGGACCCACTTCCCTACTGCAATAGTTACTACTGAATAAAATCTATTCTTACCACTTTAAGTGGTGTTGGCTTATTTATCTTGGACACCAACAAGTGCAGGAGCTGGGATCTGAACATAGGCACTCTATGCATTATACTAATATATTCAAGATCATTCCAAGCAATGTGACAAATAATGACTTAAAAGCAAATACAAAAGTAAATTTAAAGCACCTAAGCATATATTTACAATGAAAAAGGATCAAAAGGTTATGATGAAATGAAAAGGAAACAGAACTTCTTTTTAATTTGGACTAACAGGTTTTGATTTTACTCTATCTTTGATTTTATTGTAAGTCATTTCATCGCTTATGGAATAGGGAAGTTACAGGCATACATAGATATATCAAATTTAGCAAGTTGGTTCTCAATTTAAAAAAATTAAGTACAATGATGGTTACATAAAATACAGAGAATAAAGGAACCTGTTATTTATACTTATAATTCATCAGATCCATACTATAATTATTATTTTTTACCATCAGCTGCCCAATTTAAAATGAGAATAATTTGAAAATGTCTTTCATCTAGCAATTTCTATTTTTTGGCTTATAACTTATCTAATACTGAGAATCCGTTCAGATTTCAACTATTTCTTTCCTAAGTTGTTAAAGCCAGTTGAAGAAAGAGACAGGTGGGGGAAAGGGACGGGAGCGGAGAGGAAAGGAGAGGAGAGGACAGGAGAGGAGAGGAGAGGAGAGGAGAGGAGAGGAGGAGAGGAGGAGGGGAG